>NC_084657.1:14378911-14680519 GCF_019802595.1 Syngnathoides biaculeatus
ATATCCTTAATTAATGCGTTGTTGTGGGTTGTAACAGACATTCAAGCCCACTATCGTTTTTCTTTTTTTTTGTCATCGACGTCAAGTGGGGGAAACATGAACCAAACAACCATAAAAATCTTGTCGTATTTAAGCTTGCACACCTCCAGACAGTCGTAAAATGAGCAGGATTTCATGCGACATGTGTACTGGAATCGAGTTTGGTCCACTCTTGCATTCGACTAAGAGAGAAGTGAAAACTACGCCAGACTGAAGTATCACAAACACTTTGAAAAAAAACAACAATCACAGAAATAATCTTTCGCTTCGATGTCGCGACCGTCCGCTAGTTTTAGTGCGGGTGACCAGAATGAAGAGAAGTGATATTTACTTGTACTTAAATACACTTTAATAAATCCCTTGCGCGCCGATCTACCACGTTAATCGTGAAAATATGAATTATGGGAGGATCCCCCCCCCCCAAAAAAAAAAAATGTTGCAAGTGAGAATGCCATTTAATTCAAATGGGAAACCAGCCGAGGGCACGTTAGGCTTACATGTTCAAATCGTGGAACATTTAAATAAGTTTTCTTCACCCTTTTTTTTTGGGCGGGGGCAATGAAATGTATGGTTTAAGTAAATCAAAAACGATAACATGAAGAAAATGTTAAAGCAAAAGTGCTCTTTTCCCGTTGTGGTCTGGCATCCATTAAATATGCACCACTTCGTCGAGCAAACGTTAGCTTCGGAGGCTACACACAAACTATGGGGGGGGGGACTCACCTTTCTCGGTGGGGGTTGCATCCTTCGTTCTGGACATAAAAACGACGCGAAAAACTCCAAAAGTTGATCACGGCGGGGTGGAGGGGAAAATTAAAAAAAAAAAAAGTTTGTCCGACTGTTTCGGCGACTGGGGTGCCGGGAGGGGGTGGACTAAAAAAGACGATGGTGTCGGGCGGCCATGGCGAGTCCGGTAAAACTGTGATTCCGATCCCAGTTGATGAAAACTGCTATTTGCGACCCCACCGAACAAACAGAGCAGAACAGAAAGCGCCAAGTGTCTATGCCGTAGCAAACTGCTTCCGTCTTTCGCTTCAAAAATAAAATCCAAACAGCTTGCGTGTTTTGTGTCAAAATAAAATATAATATAATGTACCGTATATTTGAAATTACTCCAAAAAAGCATCAGCGCGTAGTTTAATAAAATACTGTATATTTTTTTTATATTTTTTTGATTTCAAACACAAAGAAAATCAAATAACTTATATTGGACTTTATTGGAAACATGAATCATTAATCATTAATGTTGACTCTGTGGAAACACGTAGTCCACAGTTCGTTCGTAGTCACTTCCTGAAGAATTTTAACAAGAAACAAATTCCGGTAGTGTTTTTTTTTTTTTTTTTTAACCAGTCTGCTATTGAAGGAATTTTAACATACCGAAAGACGTCATAGTATGCACGCTGATCTTTTGCGGACGCGCAAAAAAAAAAAAAAAAAAATGCAAGAACTTTAGAAAAAAAGTCATTGGCTGCCCTCTTCCAGCAGTCCAGAACATTGCAAACACTCGAGGCAGACACTTTCACCCCTTTTCATTTTTTGGGCCTTAAGGAGGTAATACTGGGCAATAACTAAATAATAAATTAGCACACCAGTAGATTCATCACAAGTTTTTTTTAATCACCAACACACGTCGTAGTCACATTCCATATGTCAGGTAAAGTCATCTTTATTAATTTTAAACGTGCCTTTGTTATCTAAACACAAGATGATTTGATACATTTTCACAGAAGCACTTTGAAATGTTGTAATGTAACATGCTATGTGTTTGCCATGGTCGCCGATAATGCACGAGGATCTAATGTTGTTGTGGTTTTTAAGTGGGGGTGGGGGGCAAGTGCGATTTCGTTTATATGCCATGACAATAAAACAAAAACTCGAAACTTGATCATTTGGAAACAGGACGTGATAGGGTTGGGGTTAGGGTCAATGGCCCTATGTTGTTATTTTCAGATTTATTTTTGTTTTATCAATATCAGATTAATCAGTTTATCAGGGAGTGTTCGATTAATTTATCACTCGTGCACTTTGAAGTATTGTTTTTTAGTATTTTTTTTTAAATGAGACCATTTGAAAATTTGAATTAGTGCAAACAAGAATTAATAACATATATTACAGTTATAATTTATTTATTAAAATATATTTTTATATTATTTTTATTTACGATAGTTTTTTTTTCATCAGAAATGTATGCGATTATCAAAGAAGGCTTATTTACAAAACCTTTTAACTCGGCAACTTTTCAGCAGTTGCACCTTTTCAGCGGTAGGTGGCGGCAAAATTAAAAAATGGAAGCCTGTGAAGGCTTCGCGATTGCAAAACCACTTTTATATTTTTAAAATAAAGAATAGCTAATAATATAAGGCCGAATGCACAGGGGCTATATAATTTTTATTTTGGAGTGCTAATAATCCAATTCACTTTTTCTTACCCTTTTGTGTGGGGGCGATGTGGACTGCCAACCAGTAAAATCGTTTTTTTAATTTTTTTAAATGTAGTTAATTCCCATTGTTTCATTATTTAGAATGAATTCAATTACGACTAATCAATTATTTATTTAACATATTTAAAAAAACGTTTAATGAAATCGTCAGCTAACACATTTGATACATTAGTTGATCTTTGATTTATCTTTTTTTTTTTGATAATGTGGCGTTGCGTCTTTAAAACAAACCATACAAGTTGTCAAAAAGTGGAAATAGAGTAGAGACATGCTGTATACAGTATGTGCAGTATGTATGCGTCAATGTATCCAAGCTGTCACGGAGCATTCATTTATATTCAGTATATTTAATTTTGATTTGCATATTTAATGCAAATAAATTGTACGAAAACGTTAAGAACATATATTTACTCAAGCAGTCTGTTTTCTCCCGTACAACTAAAGAAAGCCCGTGTACCATTAATAGTACAGTATATCATTATTTGACAAGGTTGGATATGTTCATTATATTTGCATGAACACATGTTAAATGTGATGGAAAAAACGTGGCCAAAGATGTGTTTATTTGATAAGTTGATAAGAACCAAAATTTTGAGTTCCCATACCGGGAGTCGAACCCGGGCCGCCTGGGTGAAAACCAGGAATCCTAACCGCTAGACCATATGGGACATGCGCACGGCAGTACCATGGGTAGAATCTGAACCTTTTTTCTGTCAATCACGGCACGCGTCCCATTTACTGATACTTCAGGACATAGATTACTCTTCACCTACCACTTCCTTTGCCCGAGGTGTACCACAAGGTTCCATTTTAGACCCAATTTTATTCCCTGTTATTGTCTCTTTATATGTTGCACCTTGGCCTAGTCATTTAACTGCTATGCAGACAACACAGGACCACAAGACTCTCGAAGCCGCGCTTTTGTTATTGATTAAATTTTTTACATCATTGGATGACAGAATTTCCTACAATTTAATAATTCCAAATCGGATGCCGCAGACATCATCAGATCTAAGATTGAGTCTTTCTCTGAGAACATAATTTACACAGCCAGAGAGAGTGATTTTTATTCAGATCGCACCCTCACAACCCACATTAATAACGTCATCCAGTCAAGTTTCTTTCACCTAAGCATCATTACACAGGATAAAATCAATAATTGCTCAAACTGACCTTCTAAGTCTGATTCATATTGGTTAAATTACTGCAGCTCACTCATTTGTGGCACCATTTTAAGATCACTCTCGTGCCTCCAGTTGATTTAGAATGCAGCCGCGAGACCTCTCACTTATTCAAATACCGGTAGGTGGTACCACATCATTCCAAATTTAACATCCCTTCATTGACTTCCAGTCAGTTTTTGAATTAATTCAAGATTAATTAAGATTTTACGGATGACTTTCAAATCACAGATGGGCCTGGCTGTATAAACTTTTTATATTTAATGTATGGACAGGTGTGTTTTTATTTTCTGCGGCACGGGTATCAAACTTAAGGCCCGGGGGCCAGATCCGGCCCGCCACATGATTATATGTGGCCCGCGAAGGCAAATCATTTGTCAACTTTCTTGATTCTTGTGAAAATCTGTCCAAAAATTTAAAGTTGTCATATAGAGCTCGTGCACCTACATCATCAAATCACCTCACTGGCTGGAAGTAGTCAAAAAAAAACATTCTTCAATGCTAAGTCGGTTGGAGATGGCATGAAAATATGTCTCTATAGCACGACGCCCAGAGTTATGTCAGATCAACCCGCTTCCGCTTGTCTTGGACAACTGGATCTACACATGGATCTGGTGAGTAAATCGCCGAGATTTACACAAAAGAGTTTGAAAGGGCATAAAAGTCTGGACGCGTACAAATACTTTGTTGCTGGATTTGTTCTCAATCAAGAATAAATCCCACATAGTGATGGGGCCACTCAGATTTTTTCAATACAAATACCAATATTTGAATAAATGACCCCTGGTTTTACACAAACTTGCATTCATTAACTATGATTGGAAAAAAAAAAAGACAGGGTTAGTGTTAGGGTGTAGGTCGTACACAGAAGCGTGTCGCGGCCATACGTTAAACTTCGGTAAACCTCTCCGTGACGGATGTTCTTTTTTTTTTAAAGCATGCATTGTTCTAAAATGAGTCCAACCCATATTTAAAAAAAAGAAAATAAACCGCTGAGATAGGCTTCAGCCCCCGTACACGGAAGCATGTTGCGGCCACACGTTAACCGACATAAAAATCACTGTGACCGGCGGTTTGTTTTCTTTTTTTAAATACGCATTGGAGTCATTTGAGAATATTGCATATTTAAAAAAGGGGAGAGGTTTACCGAAGTTTAACAAGTGGCCGCAACACGCTTCCCTGTTCGTTGGCCTTTTTTATTTTTTTTAAAGGCATTGTTCTCAAATGAGCCAACTTGGCATTATAAGTACTTTTTGGGAATTTGAGATTGAGAGGAATAATTCCCGCCTGAAGTGAAGTGATCGCTACACAGGCGTGTGTGGATTTTGGTTGCGCACCATCCATCACATTTAATTGCCGAAATCCATCGATCTTTTCTGGTCTTTTGACCGGGAATATGGCACCGTGAAAATGGTGGCGTCACGTGCACGAGCTCAATATCGTAAATGACAACTTAGCGATATAGTAATTTTTGCGTGACCAAACATGAACAGAGCCCTTGATATCTGATTCCAAAAGGAGTTCCTAACTTTTGCATGTAAATAGGATGAGGCGATGAATATGAGGAGAATTTCATGGCCATAATGGCCCTCTGAGGTAAATCATAACTGCAAAGTGGCCCGCGACAAAAAATGAGTTTGACACTCCTGTTCGTCGGCTTGGCGCCCCGGTTTAATTGGACTGGGCCAAAGTACTTCCTCTTGGTTGTTATCACTTCGATAGTATTTAAATTGCACCGATATCACATTGGGCATATCTGGATGTGCATGTGAGGACATCAAAATTGCGTAATATGGAGAAGGTGATTTTTTTTTTTTTTTTTGCCTTTTGATTTTGATGGCACAGGTTTGCCAGAATTCTCTTCAGATTGGAGGAAGAGCATGTGTACAATTTTGAGTGGCAGAAGGAATTTGGTAATCATCCTGAAAAATTAAATCTGGAAAACTCATTCTTGGCATTCTCTTTGTGTGACTTCCCGGCGCTCAAGTGGCGTTCCGACAAACGTCCCTTAACCAAAGTCAATCATTAACACGCAGTCACACACTATCGGCTGGCCTTTTGTGTCAGTCTGCACGTGGGTGTGTGTACGGGAGGCCTGCGCACCTGTGTTAGTGGCCGTGTGTGTTGATCTGTATCTGTGATTTTGTGTGCATAATTTTATGTGGGTCCGTCTCGGCGAGTGTTTGTCTGAACGCAGCATAACGTATGCAAACACGTTCCTCTTCTAGGTGTGCTTTCCTGTTAGCTTGTTTATCTCGTCCACAGGTACAAAATTCAGACAGTTGGTCCAAATATTTTAGCAATTATTAACACTCTGAAGCACACTATTGTTAATCCATCCATTTTCTTAGACGCTTATCCTCACAAGGGTCGCTGGGAGTGCTGGAGCCTATCTCAACTGTCAACGGGCAGGAGGCGGGGTTCACCTTGAACGGGTTGCCAGCCAATCGCAGGGCACATGGAGACAGACAACGGCCGGACTTACAATAACACCTAGGGGCAATTTAAAGTGTCCGATTAATGTTGTATGTTTTGGGGATGTGGGAGGAAACCGGAGTGCCCGGAGGAAACCCACGTAGGCACGGGGAGAACATGCAAAGTGTGGGTCCAGGATCGAACCCGGGACCTCAGAACTGTGAGCCCAACGCTTTACCAGCTGAGTTACCTACATTTCTTTCTTATAAATTATAGCCTTTTTCTCTTGTGATTAATTTTATTCATAAAATTACATTTCTTCTCATAAAAATACACATTTGTCTCAAGATGATCTATTTTCCTCATAAAATTACTGGTTTAATTCATGTACCATTACAGCAGAAAATTCAATAGAATTTCCTGTAAATTTCATTTTGTGCCTTTTTTCTATTTTATGCCACCTTTACTCATGCAGTTACATAATATTTTCGCCCCAAATTATTTTGCTCATAATTTAAAAAAAATCACATTTTCTCAATTAAAATTCTATTCAGAAAATTTGTCATAAAATTGAATGTTTTTCATAATATTTGATTTTTTTGTCAAATCTCTTTTTTTAATGTGAAATCACATATTATTACCTTGTAAATCATATTTTTTATTCTTTTTTTAAATCACATGCCTTTCTCTGATAATGTTCAAATTTTACTCAACGTTTTCTCAGACCGTCACACCGGGTCCAAATCACTTTATTGGCAATAAAAATGAATCACCACCCAAAACAGCACCTTTTTTGGGAAGGGGGGGGGGGCATATATCTGAACATACAATAAAAACAATGTAAAGTATAAAAAGTGTATAAACGCATCAGTGCAAAACATCACATCCATCATACGACAGCATAATGCAAGAGAGTTGTTTTCCGGGCGGCGGCGTCCAATCGCATTTTTCCCCACAAAGTCGGTCCTCCGTCCGCATCAGGAGAGTCGCAACTGTCAACGAGACGACACGTTAGCGTCGGGGTACCGTTTGCGTGTACGTGTCTCAGCATTCATCGCGTTCCGTGGCACAAATTGAAATCAATGCAACGTCACCACGGCAATCTAGAACCGTAAAAACACTTCGGTGTGAATGTTTGTCGCACAGCAATCATGGCGACTGTTTGTGGAAACACAATACGAGGATCAGTATCGGCATTCTGTATAAGAAATCGGAGTCCAACCTTGAACTTCCTCTTGCTGAATCCCAGCCAGTGCGGGAAGTCAAAAAGTGCATCCGAGTGGTACTTGAGCGTGAAGGAGGCGTCAACCCACTCCGGTCTGATACCGGCCATGTTGCTGGCCGCCCACGTGTCCAGTGCGTCGGTCAGGTCCACCTGGGGAGGACGACTTGAAAGTGAACTTTTTAAAACAAAGACAATCATCCAGCGCTTCGAGTTTGACTCACTTCCACCTCGTAGCTTTCGCCCGCCACTGACGAGATGGCCCAGTTCAAGCCCGCCTCCATGTGCCACCGCACCACTGGGTCAGCGCCCCGCATGCACACCACATAGAGCTTCGCTACCTCTGCAAGGAATCAAACACACGCTCAAAACAGATTCGTGTGAGCTTGCATTCAACCAATAGGAGGAAATGATATTTATGTAATTTACAATACAGCTGTAGGCGTGTAATGCTCGTATCTCAGCATTCGGTACAGAATAACAAATACCTGTGCTCTGAGGCATGCGCGTGGCTACCAGCACGAAAATGTTTTTGGACACCAGGCTCCTCCGGAAGTCGCTGTACTGCCACAAGTCTGTCAACGTGATGCTCCTGTTTAGTTGTTTGGAGGAAGAAAAAAAAATACCTTTAATGATATTGCCTTTTTCTTCTAAAAAGAATATATATATATATATATATATATATATATATATATATATATATATATATATATATATTCTACCTTTTAATATGAACATTTATCGTCTTGTTGAAGCACCACTTTAATTCATACATGGAAATATTCATCACTGTTGAAACAAAACTAAACATCTAATTGTATAACTTTATGGACACATACCTTTAATTCCTTTATTTAAACATTTCTTACTTCAAAAAACTAAATTCTTGTACTTAAACAATTCCCACTTCATCAAAATGCAAATTCGATGAATCATCGTTTTATTGAAAAATAAAACGTTGCTATACCTAAATATCCAATTCAAACACGTTATTTAAACACACCATTAAATCTTGTTTTTTTAAAAAAAAAAAGTTAAAGAAATACTTTCTGATTTTTGATGGCAAAGGATTACCTTTTTTTTTTTTTTTTTTTTTTTTAACTTGAATTCGTGTTGCCGAAACTTTCATCGCATTGTTGAAACGTAACTTTAACGCAACAAATCTCACAAACAAACAAACAAAACAAAAATCTTTCCCCCATTCCCGGCCCCAAACCAACCTGCCCAGCGAGCCGTGGAAGACGACGCTGCCCGCGGACGTGTCGCAGGGGTCGGCCAGCAGCAGGCTCGTGTCGGGGTCCCCGCGGACGACGCTGCGGAGCGGATTGCTCTCCACCGAGAAGCCGTTCGGGGGTCCCCGGAGAAAGTCCCCCAGCTCCGTCACTGTCATCCTCGGCAAGCTGTCTTGCGCTTCTCGTTCCATGTTGACTACTTCGTCAAAGTGACTACTCCGCGTCTCTTGCTTTTATAACACCGGAAATCTACCCGTGGTAAGAACGTGCCACTTCCGGGCACCTATCAAACTGAAAGTCAACTATAAAGTCTTATGTTTGATAAAAGCAAAGAAAAAGATAAGGGTAATACGTGCTTTATTACCTACGCAAAGTTAGGAGTTACAGAAGTCCTCTATAATTACATAAAATAGCATACTATCGCAGAAATAAATAAGGCGTTCGTTTTTGTTAGTTTGTTCACTCTTTATAAGTGTAGAAGTGTTAGCAGTGGTCTAAAAAGTTTCTATATAAAAGTCTTAAATTTGATCAAAGTTGTCTGAAAAAAAAATCTTAAACGTCATGGAAAATATCATTTAAAACTTGCCACATTTTATAGTGTTATTCTTAGATGTGGTAAATAAAAGTGGCCTTTAGAAGGCTTAAATGTGGTCATGGTGGACCTTAAAAGTCTCTTGAACAGCTTGAAAATGATAGAAGTGGTCTTAAAACGTCATTAATTTGCGTGAGGATAAGCGGCTAAGAAAATCGATGGATATACATCATTTTTCTTTTGCTGAAGGTTGTTTTTTTTTTGTATGTTTGCTTTGTTTGCTATTGTGACTTTGCACAATGAAATAAAAAAAATGTTCATATCTTTTTTCCTCAGAAAGTGAATGTTGGATTTTTTTTTTTTTTTTCTCGTGACATTTCTGACCCTTGTAAAGTTACGTACTTTTTCTTCCGAATTACTGCTTTCTTCTTGTAACAGTATACCTGTATTTTCTTCATGAAATGTAATGTTTTTTTTTTTTTTCTGGTAAAATGAAATGTTTTTCTCATAAAAATTCTGAAAGTTAAATGACAAATGATAGCCATTTCTTACATAATTGAGGCCATTCTTCCCTTGTAAAAATCATTGAAATATAAATCATAGAGGTATAAATGGTCATTGCAAACCTTTATACTTGAACAGTGAGTCACACGGAATATCTTTATCACTTCTTTTTTTCCATATTTGGCTCCACAGCGTGTTTGCGCACGCTGGCCGGCGTTTGTCCGATTGCTTCCGCTGACGTCCATAATTCACACCAAGTCCTTTTTATTCCCCCCCCCCCCTCCCGCTATCTGTTTGCACACTTTGCCCTCATCATCACACTTTCTGCTGTATACATTCCCAGTTGCCAAATGAGGTTTTGTTTTCCTGTAAAAGTAGTTGAGGAAAGCTTTTCTTTTTTTTTGGGAGTTTCTGCGGTTCAAATTGTTTGACTCACTTGCTCCAGATGTCTGCAAAGAGTGGCGAGCCACATTTAGTGCCTCATTTCTGTAAGTGGTTTGAAGTCTTTCTGAAAATAATTACACTTCATTTTCATTAAAAAAAAAAAGTTTTTCCTCATCTAATGGGATGTTTTTGGCCATATATATTTTTTTATTGCAATGACAATCTTTTATCTCATAAAAAGAGTTCTGGTAAAAAAAAAAGAAATAAAATTATTGTAAATGATATCTTTTACTCGTGAAATTTTTTTGTCAAAAATATTTTTTTAATAAAATTAAATGTAAGAGTTTTTGTTTGTTCTTTTATGGAACAATGTCAGAGCTTTTTCTCATGTAAAGCATCTACAAATTATGTATTGTTTAATCATTTTTACATTTTTTTATAAAATTAAATTTTTTTAATGCACAACATTTCTTTCTTAAAAATTATAGCTTTTTTCTTTTGTGATTAATTTTATTCATAACATTACATTTCTTCTCATAAAGATACACATTTTGTCTCAATATGATTTATTTTCCTCATAAAATTACTTTTTTAATTCGTGTACCCAGAGCTCCCCTTTTTACCTTTCTCTTGAAAATTCAAGAGATTTTCCTGTAAATCGCATTTTTTTTCAATCTTTTTAATTTCATGCCGCCTTTACTCATGCAGTCACATAACATTTTCTCCCCAAATTACTTTGCTCATAATTAAAAAAAAAAGTTAACCTAAAAACTACATCTTTTTCACTCCTAAAATTCTTTTCAGAAAATTAACATTTTTTGTCATAAAATTAATTGTTTTTCTTAATATTTGATTTTTTTGTAAAATCTATTTTTTGTGTGTGAAATCACACATTATTACCTTGTAAATCCTATTTTTGTAATTCTTTTTTTTCTTTTTTAAATCCCATACCTGTCTCTGATAATGTTCAAATTTTACTCAATGTTTTTTTTCCCTAAAAGTAAATTTTTCCTCTCGCAAATTCATTTTTCCCTTCTAATAACATCTGGATTTTTCTCTGAAGATTTTCTTTTAATAAAAAGACAACTATCTCTATTCAGATCAATGACATTTTTTTGTCATGAAATAAAAAAAATATTGTAAAATGTAATCTTTTTCCTCAATCCTCATTTTCTTGGAAACTACATCTATTTTTTCTTATAAATTTTGATATTTTATTCTAAAATGCCATCTTTTTTCTTATAAAGCGGTAATTGATTACTAATTAATAACTATTAATGATATATTTTCCTCCATAATGAAACATTTAACAAAAAGATTCCCTCGTTTATTTTTTTTTCATTTCACACGCATCTCTCTCTTTTCTTTCTCTTTTTTTTTCTCCTGTCGAACTCAATGGCCTCAATACGACGACCTCTGGTGTCTACGTACAAGTGCACGTCGGTTTTGATCTTTGCACCAGACAAACCAGAGAGTACTCCCATGCATTAAGAGTTCACATTTACAAATTGCAGTAGCAAACAATAACGCAAGACCAGTTCGAAACTGGTTTTGACTATCAAATGTATAAAAATGAAACAAGAATTCTTTTGAAGAGTTCATCTATGTCATGGGTGCCCAGACTTCTTTACCCAAAGATCTACTTTTCAAGCAGTACTTACAATGAAAATATCAACAAACAAACAAAAAATACATTGCTAACCGAACCAAGCCGACTATGAACTATAAATTTGAAAGTTCGCTTCCAATTTTGTTTCATTTCTTTTTTAACCGACAATGATATCCGTCTGTTTTTCTTGGTGTAAAACAGAATTATTGCTTGCAGAATATCTTTCGGGATGCATGATGAAAGCTGAATGATGCTCCCAAAGAGTTTTAAGGTTAATTTAAGGTTGATGTTGCCTCCTATATTTAAAATACAGAATTAGCTTTTTGTGCAGTGTATTGTCTGCGCTTTCATCCTCAATCAGACTGTGCCAAGGTGGAATTTTAACATTACACACCATCTCATCCTGTACTTTCTACTTTGGCTTCAGACCAGACCTTTTTACTAAAAAAAGAGAAAATTTGGTCCAGTTGAACCACTTTTTCTTCAATTATTCACGTACTCGTTCCATCTTAAAACAACAGCATTTCTTTTTTAACTTTCTCCATTAATATCGAAAGTAAACATAAGCAGCATGTCTAGCTCGTCTTTGCTCTACGTTGCCCAGACTGTGTTGCTAACTAAAGCAGCGACGGTGGACACTGTCATTACAAAACACATTGATGGAGTGCGTGTAAGGATTGCAACATTTGTAATTATGAGTATACCCCTTTAAGAGCTGAGGGGGGCGGTGTTGGGTAAACTATGCAGGAGTGTGTGCCCGAGCAGCAAGGTCGCTGTGAGAGAAACTTCCACGTGCTGCCGAAATGTAAAAAAAAAAAAAATGAAAAATACACCAGGCTGATGTCTTTTTTTTTTTTGATTTGGCACGCTGTCACACGTTCGACCAAAACTGGTTCGATCACAATTGACACATCGAGCACCCCTGATCTATGTCATGGTTTTCAAAATGGATTTCTATGTTCCTGGTCTTGATTTGTCTCGGGCTTGACGCGGTTTCAATTCCCAAACGTTTGTGGTCTTGTCGAGTCCTGGTCTCGGGCAAGTCTTGGTTTCAGATATTATGGTCTAGCCTACCTACTGATGTGCTTATGTGCATGTTGCGTACATTAATTTCAATGTCTGCCTATATTTGTACCTATTATCCCTAAGTGCCGCTTGCCCCTTTTATTTGCTTGTCCTGACCTTATACCAATTCTGTTTGAGCATTTTCAACTTGACTGTTTATTCATATTATTCGCATAAAAGGCAAACATTCAATCAAAACTGTCTGTGTTTGGTTACCCTTACCCTAAAATTTGAAGGAAGCGGCCTTTGGAAAGTCCTAAATATGATGAATTGTTTTCAAAAGTCTTGAGAAATCTCGAGTCTTGCTATTGAAAATTTCTCAAAGGTGCTTCTTCTTTTCCTTTCGGCTTGTCCCGTTAGGGGTCGCCACAGCGTGTCATCTTTTGCCATCTTAGCCTATCTCCTGCATCTTCCTCTCTAACCCCAACTGCCCTCATGTCTTCCCTCACCACATCCATAAACCTTCTCTTTGGTCTTCCTCTCGCTCTTTTGCCTGGGAGCTCCATCCTCAGCATCCTTCTACCAATATACTCACTCTCTCGCCTCTGAACATGTCCAAACCATCGAAGTCTGCTCTCTCGAATCTTGTCTCCAAAACATCCAGCTTTGGCTGTCCCTCTAATGAGCTCATTTCTAATCCTATCCAACCTGGTCACTCCGAGTGAGAACCTCAACATCTTCATTTCTGCCACCTCCAGTTCAGCTTCCTGTTGTTTCTTCAGTGCCACCGTCTCTAATCCGTACATCATGGCCGGCCTCACCACTGTTTTGTAAACTTTGCCCTTCATCCTAGCAGACACTCTTCTGTCACATAACACACCAGACACCTTTCGCCAGCTGTTCCAACCTGCTTGGACCCGTTTCTTCACTTCCTGACCACACTCTCCATTGCTCTGTATTGTTGACCCCAAGTATTTGAAGTCGTCCACCCTCGCTATCTCTTCTCCCTGTAGCCTCACTCTTCCCCCTCTACTTTTCTCATTCACGCACATATATTCTGTTTTACTTCGGCTAATCTTCATTCCTCTCCTTTCCAGTGCATGTCTCCATCTTTCCAATTGTTCCTCTGCGTGCTCCCTGCTTTCACTGCATATGACAATATCATCTGCGAACATCATGGTCCAAGGGGATTCCAGTCTAACCTCATCTGTCAGCCTATCCATTACCACTGCAAACAGGAAGGGGCTCAGAGCTGATCCCTGATGCAGTCCCACCTCCACCTTAAATTCCTCTGTCACACCTAAGGCACACCTCACCATTGTTCTGCTGCCATCATACATGTCCTGTACTATTTTAACATACTTCTCTGCCACACCAGACTTACGCATGCAGTACCACAGTTCCTCTCTTGGTACTCTGTCATAGGCTTTCTCTAGATCCACAAAGACACAATGTAGCTCCTTCTGACCTTCTCTGTACTTTTCCACGAGCATCCTCAATGCAAATAATGCATCTGTGGTACTCTTTCTAGGCATGAAACTATACTGTTGCTCGCAGATACTTACTTCTGTCCTGAGTCTAGCCTCCACTACTCTTTCCCATAACTTCATTGTGTGGCTCATCAACTTTATTCCTCTATAGTTCCCAGAGCTCTGAACATCCCCTTTGTTCTTAAAAATGGGAACTAGAACACTTTTCCTCCATTCTTCAGGCATCTTTTCGCCCGCTATTATTCTGAATAAGTTGGTCAAAAACTCCACAGCCATCTCTCCAAATTGCTTCCATACCTCTACCGGTATGTCATCAGGACCAACTACCTTTCCATTTTTCATCCTTTGTAGTGCCTTTCTGAATTCCCCCTTATTAATCATTGCCACTTCCTGGTCCTTCACACTTGCCTCTTCAACTCTTCCTTCTCTCTCATTTTCTTCATTCATCAACTTCTCAAAGTATTCTTTCCATCTATTTAGCACACTACCGGCACCAGTCAACACATTTCCATCTCTATCCTTAATCACCCTAACCTTCTGCACATCCTTCCCATCTCTATCCCTCTGTCTGGCCAACCTGTAGAGATCCTTTTCTCCTTCTTTCGTGTCCAACCTGGTGTACATGTCTTCATATGCCTCTTGTTTAGCCTTTGCCACCTCTACCTTTGCCCTACGTCGCATCTCGATGTACTCCTTTCGCCTCTCCTCAGTCCTCTCAGTATCCCACTTCTTCTTCGCTAATCTCTTTCCTTGTATGACTCCCTGTATTTTGGGGTTCCACCACCAAGTCTCCTTCTCCCCTTTCCTACCAGATGACACACCAAGTACTCTCCTGCCTGTCTCTCTGATCACCTTGGCTGTCGTCGTCCAGTCTTCCGGGAGCTTCGGTTGTCCATCGAGAGCCTGTCTCACCTCTTTCCGGAAGGCTGCACAACATTCTTCCTTTTTCAGCTTCCACCACATGGTTCTCTGCTCTACCTTTGTCTTCTTAATCTTCCTACCCACCACCAGAATCATCCTACATACTACCATCCTATGCTGTCGAGCTACACTCTCCCCTACCACTACTTTACAGTCAGTAACCTCCTTCAGATTACATCGTCTGCACAAAATATAATCTACCTGCGTGGTTCTACCTCCGCTCTTGTAGGTCACTATATGTTCCTCCCTCTTCTGGAAATAAGTGTTCACTACAGCCATCTCCATCCTTTTTGCAAAGTCCACCACCATCTGTCCCTCAAAGTTCCTTTCCTGGATGCCGTACTTACCCGTACGTACTTCTTCATCGCCCCTGTTTCCTTTACCAATATGTCCATTACAATCTGCACCAATCACAACTCTCTCGCTGTCTGGGATGCTCAGAACTACTTCATCTAGTTCCTTCCAGAATTTCTCTTTCAACTCTAGGTCACATCCTACCTGTGGTGCATAGCCGCTAACCACATTATACATAACACCCTCAATTTCAAATTTTAGTCTCATCACTCGATCTGATACTCTTTTCACCTCCAAGACATTCTTAGCCAGCTCTTCCTTTAAAATAACCCCTACTCCATTTCTCTTCCCATCTACTCCGTGGTAGAATAATTTAAACCCTGCTCCCAAACTTCTAGCCTTACTACCTTTCCACCTGCTCTCTTGGATGCACAGAATATCAACCTTTCTCCTAATCATCATGTCAACCAACTCCTGTGCTTTTCCTGTCATAGTCCCAACATTCAAAGTCCCTACACTCAGTTGTAGGCTCTGTGCATTCCTCTTTTTCTTCTGACGCTGGATCCGGTTTCCTCCTCTTCTTTGTCTTCGACCCACAGTAGCTGAATTTCCACCGACACCCTGCAGGTTAGCAGTGCCGGGGGCGGGCGTTGTTAACCCGGGCCACGACCGATCCGGTATGGGATTCTTTAGATGAACGCTCATATTTGTTTGGCACAGTTTTTACGCCGGATGCCCTTCCTGACGCAACCCTCTGCATTTATCCAGGCTTGGGACCGGCCTACAGATTGCACTGGTTTGTGCCCCCATAGGGCTGCATTAATTTCTCAAAGGTGCACTGGAGATTAAATTGGGACACTTGGATAAAAGCCAAAGAACAAAAATAGAATTATGTGTCACTCAAGTAGGTTAATGTATGTTTTGTCAACACAAAGCGTCCACCTATCACCCATCACTGTGTACACACACAAAAATATATACAAATACACGTGCACGCAAACACATGGCTGCTATTTGCTCACGTGCGTCCAGGTTTTTTTTTTCCATTTGTTTTTTTTTTTTTCCAAACAAAAGTTTCTCAGGTTGCCAAGTGATACATTTTCATGTGATCACAAACATCAAATCCTTTTTTTTTTGTGGTGTTGTTGCTGTTTCAACAACAACAACAAAAAAATAGCATTTAATTCAACAATATAGAGTGTTATGAAAGTTGTATATTTGTATGTTACCGTGCCTTTAAATGGGACTTTGCCTTGAACAAATTCTCAAGAAGGCATAGGAATTTGCTGAAAATGGCTGTTTCAAACCAAAATGACTAACTTCCTGTTCACTTTTGATAGAAATATCATTTGTATTTCTTTTATCTCGTCGCCCAGCACAACTGGTTCAAATCCCCCTTGGCAGATTTACAGGTTGAAATATGATTGGACAAAAACCAATCAAACATATACTGGAACTAGTACAGCCAACATAAATATAAGAAAAGGAAGAGAATAGACTGTTGGGAATAAATGAATACAATTTTATGTAAAAAGAAAACATTAGGCCCTTGTTGTATGGGTCAGTGGTTCTGATTTGTGTTTAGGCCACCACTGCCTCCTCGTGTTAATTTTCTTTCGGCCAGGTTGTGTTGTTTTGTCATGAAACATCGGAAGGAAGGTTGCTCTAATATACACAAAATTAAATATTGCGAAATAAGAAGTGTGTAGTTCATTGTGAGTGGCTAGAGCATCAGAGCAATAGTTTGAAGACTTGGTATAAAACAAGAAACTCCATTAAGTTAACTTCATAAATTCTGAACAAATCACCCCCCTCTGAAGGCGATTTCTCTTAACAGCAGGAAATTTGTCAGGCAGGTCCAGCATCCACTGACCCACAAAAAAAATTCTCAAGAAGCCATGCTATAGAACTTACAAGTACCATTTTGGTTGAAAGCTGCCATTTTAGGGTCAATTTGTACATTTCCAGAGGTCCTCGTAAAGATTTTGTCGGCCACCATGCTGCCTGACTATAACTCAAAACAAATCATTCTTTTGCAGAGCTGCTTTCCTTTTCATTTCACAAAAAGATCAATTGCTCTCCTCTTTCTCTTTTCTTTTTTTCGTCTTTTTCTCATCATTTCACCGACTCGCTTCTCAGCATCCTCCATGGCAGGTGTCCTGCCCTTGGGCCGAGGTGCGCCCCTCGCGACAAAGTTGACGAACACCGCCAATAGGAGACGACCTCAGCGGCAGGTTCCCGAACGGGAGCTGCTGATTGGTTGCTAGGGGCGTTGCCCTGGGGGGGGGGGGGGAATCTCGCTGCCGGGGTGCTGTTGGGACTGCCAACCGGAGCGACGAGGCGAGACAGACGGACGGATGAAAACAAGCCGCACAAACCTCACGATACCAGGTTGAATTGGTGGCACGAGATGGCTCAGTGAGCCCACACGTCGACGAAGAGAAGGTACAGTTGTGATTTCGCGTCGTGTCGGGGCTGTTCGGCGAGCCTGCTTGCCTGGCGCTGTCCACAAAAGGCAGGGAGGCAGTCGATGTTTTGATGGCAGATGTGACGACCACCGGGGCTAGCTTTGCGGCTAAGGACTTAGCTTTGGGCACGGAGGGATGTATCAGAAAAAAGGAGACCACTTCGTGAATAATGCCAGCCTGCTTCTACGAGAAATTAAATATGCTAATCGTACATTAGATCATACAAGGCAGCCAGCCAAATTAGCATTGCTAATTGTTATTATCAGCAGAGACCACCCATATGAAATTAGTGGCAATGGGCCAGGCTTTGGACTGGAAAGAATTGTTATGTTGATTCATGTTAAATATAAAATTATGTTATTAGATTTAACGTTATTGTGGCTGTGTTTGGCTTTACCATTAAAGCTAGTCAAGATTGTGACTTATTGTGGCTGTGTTTGGCTTTACCATTAAAGCTAGTCAAGATTGTGACTGAGTCTTATAGGTGAATTCCTCTGGTTTGCATTAACAATGGATCCATTAGGTTATGTAATATGTATTCTATTTTGACAATGTGATGTTAAATCCTCTCTCATTTAATAGTGTTTTGGGAATATTATTATCAACAATTACGAATTTTCAGGGGCGCTGCCATTTTCGCGAGTCACATGACCTACGTGGGCGGATGGGACGTGTTACGTGCCGTTCCAAACGCTCGATTACATGGGACACCATTACGCCCAGCGCTGATTTCTTGGATTTGTCCTCATCTGATGAAGAAATAGCAGTATCGGTTGATCGGGGAAGACGGCGGAATACTTCAATTTAGATTTGTACCTGTGGCTGTAAATAATGCCGCCGAGCGGCAGAGCCGTAAGCTCGCTGCTCCATACCCGTCAACTATATGATTTAGCCGTAGTTCATACGGATTTTGTGGTGAATCTTATGCATACGGCCGTATATCACAAATCATATGGATTCTGAAACTGCAGACCAAATTCCGTTCTCCCCAAAAAGTTCTTGTGGTTTCCCAACAGTTTTTCGTCGCGGTCGGTCGAGCTCACTAGTAGAGCGTTTGCGGTCGACTTGCTGGCGTTCCGGCTCGCACATCGGCAGCGTTCACCTTCCTCCTCCTCCAAAGTGGTTCCTCAAAATAGCCGATGACACATTTTTCCACCGCGCAGCGTCACCGGGAGTCCGCCGTGAGTTTGGGTACGTTAGAACCAATGTGCCATCATCTCTGCAAAGTGATGGAAGCAGTGCTTTGCTTACCTCACAGCAACGCAGACTGTGAAAGGATCTTCAGTGTAGTGAGAAAAGTTCACAAAGAGTTCAGAAAATCACTTGCTCCAGAAACACTGACAGCATTATTGCAATGCAAAGTCAATATGGATGGATGCTGTAATTTCCAGCCGAAGGGTCGGCATTTAGAGTTGGTGAAGAAAATTACACATGTATACAATTATGAACACAGTAATGCCACTAAATAGACTTTGATAATTAGACATTAACTTCAGATATTATGATTTTGGAGATGTACAATAAAAATAATTGAAAAACAATGTGTTTTTTCCCTCCGTTATTTTGACATATAATTTGCTTCGGTATGTTTTAGGGTTTTTTTTTTTTTTGCTCTCCATAAGGATTTTCTGGGTAGTTTATACAGGTTGGCGCTCCTAGAGGCCCCATAGCTCAGTGGTTAGAGCATTGGTTTGGTAAACCAGAGGTTGTGAGTTCGTACCCCAATGGGGTCTCCACTCCCCCTGAGGGGTTGCGTCAGGAATCCGGTATCCGGCGTCAAAACTGTGCCAAACAAATATGAGCGTTTCATCTAAGATGACGCGCTCCGGCGACCCCTATCGGGCCAAGCCGAAAGAAACCATACAGGTTGGCGCTCTGAAAAGTTGTATACTTTACAGCCACAGGTTCAAGTCTGTATGAAGTCTTCCCGATCAACCGATACTGCTATTTTCTTCATCAGATGAGGATAAATCCGAGAAATCAGCACTGGGTTTAAATGGTGTCCCATGTAATCGAGCGTTTGGAACGGCACGTAAGACGCCACATACGCCCACGTAGGTCATGTGACTCACGAAAATGGCAGCGCCCCTGAAAATTCGTAATCGTCGATAAAAATCTTCCCAAAACACTATTAAATGAGAGAGGATTTAACGTCACATTGTCAAGATAGAGTACATATTACATGACCTATTGGATACATTGTTAATGCAAACCACCGGAATTCCCCTTTAACAGTATAGTCACAACATTTGCAGTGGCGTAAACTCAAAACCTTTGCAATCAATGTTACCCCTCGCTGTATGTCTAAAATTGGTAAAAATCAGACAAATCATTGAGGAGTTCATCATTTAAGGACCGCTGGAAAGGCCTAAATTAGCCTAAAACGTCAACTACAAACCATTGTGGCAGACTTCCTGTATCTTTTCACACATGGCTTCTTGAGGGTTTTTTCTGTCCGTCTGCTCAGGATGGACATGTCTACCACATTTGACGTTGCTGAGTGCGCATTTTATAGCAAGTCATCATCATATTTGGCCATCGGGATCTACCCACGCTCAGTGATGAGGATGAGAATTTTATTTACAATGTATTTTATTGTTCATCTCGCTGGTATGCAAAGTTCAAATTTAATCGGAATCAAGACAAAATCTCTTGTATGTGTTTGGTTTCGAAGGACCCCTGGAAATGGAAAAAATGGCCCAAAAATGGGCGCTTCAAACCAAAGTGTCAGAATTCCTGTCTTTTTGAGACTTTTTTTTTTTTTTGAAGGGCCCATGGTAATGACCAAAATGACCTTAAAATGTCCACTTCAAACCAACATAGCAAACTTCCTGTGTCTTCCCGTGCATATCTTCTCGAAAGGGTTTCGTGCACCAACTCATGATAGTCATGATACCCAATTTCTTGCTTGATATTGCTCAGGGAAATGTTTTTTTTTTTTTTTTTAATACTGGTGTCTAGTACACGCACACATTTTGGGCGAGTCTTGGGCGCTGACCCACACAAATATCGAGAGTCGGGCCCTCGCCTCATCATCCAGCCCCCCTAGGGACCCTCCATCTCACCAGCTGTTTGTCACAGGCTGTCTGCATCGGCGACCCACTTAACTCCATTGTTCTGTCAGTTTGGGTCACCGACTCAACATGGAGTACCCAATCGAAGGAGATTCTGTAGGTTGCATAGATCATAATGCTCAGGTTTGGTTGACACTTATGAACGACAATGTAACTCCTATCTCAATCATAAATTTTTTTTATTAAAGACCCTGTAAATGACCCCCAAAGTCTTTTACATTTGTCACACCACAGAGAAGTGTTGTTAAAAAGTCTGCCAAATTCAAAAGATTTAACAAATCAGTAGTTATACAAAATAAGGGTCCCAAATCATCCATCATGAAAAATAAAAATAAATTCTGCTCTTGAGTTGCAGGACTGCATTGTCTCAGTTCTGCCATCTTGGCTTTAAGTGTCCATTGAAGCTCTTATTTTCAAATTAACTGTGGAAATAAGTATGTTTATATTATTTTTGTTAAAGTTAGATTCACGTTGACGATGAGAAAAGAGCTAACTAGCGGGAAAATCCCGTTTCACTGCTTGTTTGGTGTTGTGAGAAATCCCAGAAAGGTGTGTGTGTGTGGGGGGGGGGGGGGTTGTTGGGGGGATAAAGCCAATCTTTTTCATCTTAAATAATGGCATTGTCATTTTATTTTAATGTCAAATTGCATGTTTTGTTTTTTTCTGTTTTTACATGCATCTTGTTCAATCCATCCACTCTGCAGGTCATTTAAAGTGGGTCAGTCGTTGGCCACGATGCTAATGATGATTGTGTGGGGTCACAAATGGATTGTTTGCTAATTTTGCTGAGCATAGGTGGGATTCTATTTTTCTTTTTAGGTTGTCTCTGGATCCTTCTTAATGTTTTTTTTTTTTTTTAAGTACAGTGGAACCCCAAAAGTACCCGCGGTGTTGACGACATGCAATTTAAGTCACCCGAGACGTCCGTGTAACAAGGAGACATTTTGTGCATTTTATTCTCACAACTCAAATCAGTTCCCAGGTGTCTTAGCGACATTTCTGTGGCATGATTTTGTCAAATACTCCAAGAATGATGGCGATATAGAAGGCATGAGCATTTCACGGAAACGATCGTTCCGTTACCGTGTCGTTACCCAGCCTGAGAAAACACAGAACCGAAAGTCTGTTTCCCAGATCTCTGGGCTTACTTTTAATAAAATTCGCCCATGTGTGGAATGTAAAACAAGTTCTCAACGAAATACAACAATCTGTATAAAACGAACCTACATGAACCCCTTTATTTTTAATGATTAAAATGCCCAGCTTTGTCAGTGTGGTTTACAAACAGCACCGGTTTCCGCTTCTGCGCTACGCATGCGCAAGGTCGAGTTATTCACTCAAACGTTAGTCAAACATGTTGGTTGCTAAGCGTAAAAGACAAATGCTCATGCCTTCTAAGGCTTTATTTTGAAGTCCATGTAAAAACCAGTTCCCATGAGCATTATCAATGGGAACCGAAAAATCGTTTCCCACCGTTTCCCAGGACAAAAATCAACAGAACCGAAAGATCGGTTACCATATTTGCCGAAATCCTCATGCCTGATATAGCATATTTTGTGTCATGGCGATATTTATGGGTCAGTGGCGAGCCTGGATCTTGCTAGGCGTGTTTATTATTATGTGAATTTGCCTCACCTCGGGCAAAATTCAAAAGGTCTCCCTCACAGACACATTTTTTAAAATATATTGATGACTTGAGATTTACTTGTTTGACACATTTCACATTTAACAGGTTTGCAGAGATTTCAGATGCTAAATTATTTGAGAACAAACGTGAAAAGGTTATTTTCCATAATTTATGTCTCCTTTAATTGTTCGTTGGAGACTACAGGTTGAGTATTTCTTGCTGGTGGGGAAAAAGAGCATACTTGTTTTTAACCTTCCAATAAAATAACCCCCCCACCGACATGTCGTGAACTCACTCCCATCTTTACTCATTGTCATCGTTGTTGCCACGGATACCACCTGGCGCCACACACGCCTGCCGGTTTACACGGTGTGGTCCTTCGGCCGGGCAAGTCTGCACACACATAAACATGCACACAAAAGCACACGTGCACAATGCACACACATTCCTCGGAATCCACTCCCTGTCTTAACAGCGCTGTTTATGTGAATAAGAGGAGATGGACACCCCCAGAATTTACCAAAGATGTTTTTTTTTTCAAGATTTGAATATTTTTTTTCCCGTTTCGAGTCATTTTTCCGGATTTTTTTTTAATGTGATCAGCGTATGAATTCCATTGACACAATTCAGTAATTTTGATTTGAAATGTACATTTCATGGACATTTGGCTCATCTCCAACATGTTGTATTTACTCAGTTCGGCCTTTTGTTTTGAAGCATCCATTTTGGTGACGTTTTTTCTGTTTCAAATTATCTTTTTGACTCAATTCTGTGTCCATTTTACCTTGTCATTATGATTCAGTTATTCAGTTTTAGTTATGAACCTCCAATTTATGTTAATTTGTGTCCATTTCCTGCAATGGTATTAGTCTAATTTGAATTCTGCATTACAGTGTCCATTCTTAATGGCATTTGATCCATTTTCATGTGTCCTTTTGACTCTATTTAGCCATTCTTAATTGAAGTTTCTCTTTTGGGCACATATTCTCCAGTTCCATGCACAGTATGAGCAAAATTCGCCCATATTGTTGTGTAGCACCCTTTCTAACACTCTTAAGACTATTACCTGGGGTTATCATAGTCGTTAATGTACTGTACAATATTTCTGATTGCCAGTATTTCTCCTGAGGGCCTTTAATTTTGACAATACCAGATGTGACTGATAGAATGGGCTCAAGGGGGCACCATTGCACTCTGCAGCACTGACGGCTGCTTGCATCCCACCAGAGCAACTGACCCATCCATCCATCCAACCATTTTCTAAGCTGCTTATCCTCATGAGAGAGTACTGGAGCCCGGGCACAGGGCACTAATTGAAAGCTATCAAATTGTAGTTGGAATATACTGTATCGTAATTGGAGTGAATCATTTCACATTGTATTGAATCGCAATATTAAAATCAGAGCAACTGGAATCATAGTTGGAGTGTGTCACATGATAATGTAGACGTGTCACATCGTATCAGAAAATTGTGTGGTGTCATAATTTCATGTTTTGCATTGTTATTTTGGTGAATCGTATCAGATTGGTAATTGGAATGAATGGCATAAGAGACTGTTTTATTATGTTTAAGTCAAAAAACACAGGCTCATGTTGCACATTTACAGTATAACGACACAAAGTGCAAAACAAAAAATAACTCATCTCGGACTGGGGGGTTAAGGAAAAAAATTATCACTGTCTTTTTGATTGATATTGAAAAACACAATGGATAAAGATGATTATTCAGTATTTATTCAACTACCAAATTCACATTTGAATAAAATTATAAAAGAACAGCCAGAAAATAAATTAGTAACAGGTAAAAGAATATACATGGGGAATAAAAAAAAAGGATATTCAAATAAATATTTGTCGTTCCTGCTGTGTCGGATTTATAGTGATTCTTGTAACGAAAGATAAAATGAGTAGAAGAAGAAAGTACCAGTTTATTAATAGACCTCTTTTTTTAAAAAAAACGCACACGCATCATAGACCTGCTGCAAGAAAAAGGGAGATCCCTTCAGGGTTCTCTCACAGCGCAGGAATTTGAAAACGCACCATATTGATTGGCGCGATCGTTTCTTCTTCAGGAATCATGTTTCTATGATCGTGAGAAGCCAAAATCCATTAATCAGGCCAGCGCTAATACAAACAAACACACATGAGAAAGTTTGCGTGTGGCCATTAAAAAGTCTCAGCACTTCCAGTTGATTTCTTGTCCCACAGTGTCAAGTTAGCTTTGTTAGCTTTCTTCACCTTATGCGACACCGTTAACAAACCGAGAGGCAAAAAAAAAAAAAAAAACAGTTAACACCTGTCTCCCACACGGGGGAGGACACAAGCAGTCTTTTGTTAATGACTAATCAGAAACCTGTTGAGCAAGACTGTTCACAGAATGGCCTAACTTCATGGCTCAGCTTCGTTTTGAGCATTACATCAGCTAAATGAAACGACAGTTGTGGTTAAAAAAAAAAATGCAACTGCTGATGGAGCAACTGTTATCGTGGCGATGGCACACGTCCCTCCTTTCTCTTGTGATGTCTACCCGCGTGAAATCAATCAAGACTTCTTAGTGACTTTTCTGACCCTCTGCCAACTATTTATTCATTGGACTTTTTACATATTTTTCCGTATGGCAAGAAAGAGCCCGATGGAAGGCAATGACGGAGTCAATCACATTGACACGGCGGCCATTTATACTGTCTGTTTTGAGGTTTTTGGGGTGTTCTTGATGTTCATGATGCAGATGAGAAGACAATAAGAAAGCTAAAATCATGTTTTTTTTTAAATCAAGACTTCCTTTTAAGGCCACATCCCCCAAGCCCTACGACGAGAAGATCAGGAAGAATTCACCGGATTACCACAGGTCTAGTTGACACACTGACTAATCAGGTCAAGTTAAGCAAGTTGAACGACTCGTCACAAGACTTGAGTGTCACCCAATAATAAAAGGCAGCCTGACAAACAGCCGCTGTGGCCATCAGCTGATTACGTAGTACGATTGCTTACGTGGGCGAGTATTTAATTGATGATGCGCAACTCTCAGTTGGTGTACGCAAGTACAAAAATAATAATAATAATAATAGTGAGTTTGCAGCGTCTCCACCTCGTGTCAACGCACCTTTTGTTTCATTTCCATTTCCAGCCAAACCCAAGGCTTCAGCCTAGAACGTCTAGTTGGATGCCGAACCAAAGTGAAAATAAATGGTTCATTCAGAATCAAATATTTACACAATAAATTTAAAAAATGTTTTCTCCAATCAGCTTTACATTTTAGAATTGTAGTGACTTAAGTGGGTAAACCAAGCATATACAGTATTTATCATTTATCTTTTAAAGATAGTAACCATCATTTTTTGTTGATTAGAGGTAATTGATTAAATAATGGGGGGGCTGTGGTCGACTGGTTAGAGCATCTGCCTCACAGTTCTGAGGACTGGGGTTCAAATCCCACGCCTGCCTGTGTAAAGTTTGCATGTTCTCCCTGTGCCTGAATGGGTTTTCTCTGGGAACTCTGTTTTTCTCCCACATTACAAAAAACATACATTAATTGAAAATTCTTAATTGCCCTTATGCGTGATTGTGAGTGTGAATGGTTGTTTGTCTCTATGTGCCCTGCGATTATCTGGCAACCAGTTCAGAGTGTACACCGCCTCCTGCCCGAAGATAGCTAGGATAGGCACGAGCATTCTTGTGACACTTATAAGTGGCTCAGATCATGGTTGGATGGATGATTAAATGCTTTTCATTCTAATCCCATTAAAGTTAGGACCTTAAAGACATATTTTGTTCTATTTTCACTTTCTGAGAATAATTACAAAGTTAATCATATTTTTAGCCATCAATATTCACATTTACACAAATGTGTGTGTGTGTGTGTGTGTGTGTGTGTGTGTGTGTGTGTGTGTGTGTGTGTGTGTGTGGTGTGTGTGTGTGTGTGTGTGTGTGTGTGTGTGTGTGTGGTTGTTTTCTGTTTCATTCTCCTGAAACAAGAAGGGGCTTGTTTTCCCACATTGGGCCTCTTGGGTGTGACACTCACCGGGGTGATGTCATGACAGTGGTGGCATCAACAGCGAAAAGACCCCCCAGGGGATAAGGTTTTCTACACAGCAAAAGAACAAGATACTTTTTGTTCCAGGTCTTACGAAAAAAGTTGTTCTGCAAACTTGTGTCTTTGCTTGTTTTGTGCTAAATTGGGAAGTGCTGAAGGGATGAGTGGCGTTCCTTATTTTTAGGACAGAGGGCCATTTATAACTGATTTTGTGACAAGTAGGAAGCAGCACATTGATCAAATACCTGGGTTACTATTATCAGGATGAACTAGTGAACTAGTGAGACAAATGCTATGAGAGCAATTCTCTTTACTAGAAACCCTATGCATTATCTTTTCAAATGCTCGTCAAGTTTAACAGTCAAACTTTCACGTCTCTCCCAGGATTGAGGGCTTTTCCTGTTTGTCTTTGGCTTAGCCCCACCCGCCTGTTGAGGGGTGTGTCGGCTCCCAGTAACTCAACACCATTAACACGTTGAGGTTACTGTAACTGGCCAAACAGCCTCGACCAGTGAGCTGAAGGAACTCAAACGCTAACGCACACCCACATGCCGCATGTGTCGGCCGTCTGGATCAAGCTGGTGCATGCATGGCATTCTATCATACTACACTGCTGCGAGATGAGCAAGGAAGAAGAAGGGAACAGGTGTTGGGAGTAGTTCTTCACGTATGATCTGAAGGAGTGTTGGAAAATCCCCCCAAGAGGGAAGAAGAAAATACAGCAAGTGGAAGAAGAAAGGGCCAGGAGATCCACCCAAACATCTTCAACTACCCAATCGCAGCAAGCACTGAGAATTGGATCCCTCCCTCGTTCACCACCTGAGAGTTGAGAAAGTGCAGTTGTGCCTCAGAGAGCCAGAGGCTCGAGACAGAGACAACAAAGACCGTGCTTGGCACGTCCGCTGAGCTTTGAAAAGAAAGAAGATCTTGGAAAACAAAGAACGCCTTGGACGAAAACGTTTTGAGAGGAAAAGTTGGAATCTCTTGGGCTACTCAGGTCACTGTTGGACAGAACTTATTCAGGACTGAATAAACACTGGATGTACAAGGAGATGGAAGATTTCATACACACGGTCAACACCATCACTTTGTGTTACCTGTATTTGTAAAAGTTTTTCATTATTCGCTGTCAAGACAACATGCGTTGTCTTTTTTCGGATGGCAAATCTGAATTTTTAATGAGAAACTACTGAGAAAAGCACTCACCCAACAATGATGTCCATGGAAGATTTTGGAAGCATTGCCAGTCTCGTGACTGAAAGTGGAATATCAGACAACGGTGACAGCCTCTTCATGAGAAGCCAAAGCCAAAGCCTGGATCAGGACCAAGACCTAGTCGATTCAAGTCAAGGCCTGGACGGGATTGTCATGGACCGCATTGCTTCTTTGCCACTGCCTTTGCACATGTATGATCCCATCGACTTTATCGGGAGATTTTCAAAGTTCCAGTCCAGGTCCAGAAACCGAACACGAATCATCGTAGGTAGGTGAAAACATAGTAGTGCCCTTTAAAGATTGAATATTCCAATGGACGCAGGCAAATGTCAACCAAAAGTCAGGGAGTAACCACAAGAGACGGAATTTTAATGGGGGGGGGGGGGGGGGCACATATGAAAATGTGCTCATTATATGAAGGTTATTGAATGTTAGCCAATCAGTAGTCACTCCGTGCGACCAGGCGCCGGGTTTCAGGAACTTTTTCTTCTGCATGTCTGTGACTTGAGCAGTTTACGAGCTGATCTGAAAAACGATAATAATAATAAAATGTTTTAATATGTGGCATCGGACACAAGCACACAACTAACTTTAACTTAATTATGTGGTGAAGACATTGTTGAAATGATTGAGTTGTCCACAAATGTGAAACAAAATGAGGGTTTTACCTCACGATGTTAGTCGGGCAAAGATAAATGATTTCATTTCAATTTGTGTCAGCGCTTTCTGTCCAGTCACTCGTCTACTCAGTTAAAAAGGACAGCTACGTTTCTCAGTTGATGTTTTTGTCAGGGCTTCTCAATTTCACATGCTGTCACTGCCGTCTTCGTCTTCTTGATCTTCTTCTAAGTGAGTCGTCAAGTACCTTGGTAGCGAGGCCGTAACAGAATGGAGAAGAGGTTTGTCAGGTCTGATTAGAAGAAATAAATTACAGCCGGTAGACATAAAGTTCATTAACGTCAGCGAGTTTCCATATTGCTGCAACAAAGAGGTGAGCCGGTATGTGCAACACGCATGCCTGATGAGGCTCGTATGTTTTCATGCAATGTCATGTTAAGCATTCCAACAATCACATACCACACCAGGAGGTCATCAGTTAACGGCCTGTTGTGTGCTTCACGCCGCTGGCCTGGACGGACGTGGATAACGTGTGTGCTGTAAATGTATTTTGTCATCATCAGCAGACTGTCAATTCGCTAATATCCTATCAACAGTGGTTTTTCCTCACGCTCATCTTAATTAATGTTGCATTTTAAAACAAAGGGGATCGTAAAGTGCAGTAAATGTCAAAGACACGTCAAGAAAAAGAATTGGCGTGGTTGAGCAATTTAGTTTCTGCATTCTCTCAACATTACTACACTCGGTAGTAATGGAAATTGGTTAACAAGGGTCTGACAAATAAGTTGGAAAATGTGCATTTCCTGTGTGCTTAGAGAGATGTCCGTCTTAAAAATAGGGGTGGTTAATGTGGCCTTGAGTTAAAAAAATATTTATTTTTTTTCCACAAAAATCCAACTTAAATAAATGTCCATCTTTTGTTTGTAGGAAAAACTAATAGTTATTAAATCTTGCCTGTTTTTAAAATTGTTTTTTTTGTTAGTCAAAACATGCAAGTCACAATCCTTAATAAATTAACATTTTAAATGTTTGACATCATAAAATAAGCTGTCAAACTGCATGGGTTAGCTGGTCCATATCTAAGGATGAGGCCAGGTCTACATAGATACTGTGGACGTTGCACAGTTGTAGTTTGTTCTTGCAGTTGATCATGGATGCTAACGGCCCTGGACCTCACTGAGACGATGAACTCCGCAGAAGGAAGGACGCATATGATAGATAGCCGAGTCTGAGGAACTGTACAGTTGTTCAGTGCCACGACTGACGCAGTAAAGGAGCCATCCCCGGAGAGGGACCACGACCGGGGCGGAAAACAAGAACGAGCCAGTTAGCTAGCCAAACAGCTAGCTAGCTAGAAAAGAGGTGGTTGCTTAAAATCAACCCAGGTTATATATTTGGCCACAGAACAGCGAGGAATCCTGGTTAAAGTAAGCCATTTTAACCTAAAAAGAAATACTTTTTCGGCGGCAGAAGCAGGAGACAAAACACACTCAACAGCAAAAATCATACAGAAACGGCAATAGATAGTTTTCAAATAATCAAATTGGAGTTTTCAGTATTGGACAACTATTTATCTTGAAATAGTACAAGGGGTAAGGAGTCTATTTCGATTCTGAACTCACTTGTTACTGTCCACAAATTTACTGGAGCCGTGTAGTTAGTGCAAGCAGTGCACATCAGTGGGGACAAGCTTTGAACTGCGGAAGTTGCTTACATAAAATCTATCGGGGGGGGGAAATCACCCAGACGAATAGACTTTAATTACACAATGAAATCGATAAATCGTGCAGCCAACTCTCATTAAAAATAAGACTACGGTAAATGGCAAAATAGTGCGGCAGGTTAAATTACAAGATCCAGTCTCCGGCCCTTCATCCCCTTCCTTCCATCCCTCCCTCCCTCCCTCCAACTGGCCTGTAAGAGGATTGGCTGCTCTCATCTCCCGACGACATCTGTGTATCGCTGTCCTGGGAGAGCAAAACAGAGAGGGGATGGGTGTTGTTTAGCCGGCGAGATAGCAACACCGAGCGTACGCATCCCTCTCTTCCGGCACTTTCCATCCGCAACGCCTCATCCCGTCCTCCGCTACCTGTCACCGTGGCGACATAGCCCCCTGCAGCCATGGCGACCGGCCAGCAGGACTCGGGCTTCTTCGACATCAGTCTCAGGTCTCTGCTCAAGTCCTTCGGAGCCAGTGAGTAACACCCGGCCAGCTATGACTGCTCAAAAAAAAAAAACGCGTGGATTTTCAGATGGCAGTCTTGACAGGACCGTGTCACAGCATTTAGCCGCTTTACGTAATGCACTGACAGTGGATGAAGGGTGAGCTGAGGATACAGCGGATACACCTCAGCACTTTACTATGTTCATGACACAGCAAGTTATTTGCATCTCAGTGGGCCAAAAATCAATGAGATGAAAGATAAAGATTAAAAAAGTTAAAAAAAAAACAATCTGCAACTATGCTTTCTTTTTTTTTTTTTTTCTTTTTCAATTTATTTTATACATGTGCTTATTGGGTTGGCTCTAGCAGAAACATGGGTTTATGTTGTCCTATTCCGGTGTGTCTTTAGTCTGTTGGCTATTGTGATTTTTGACTAAGTAGACTATTTGCATCATCGAGGTGTCCATAATACTCTTGGAAAACCTGATTTCGTCTGATCTTGGAGGCCAAACAGGGTCAGACCCGGTTAGTACTTTGATCCGAGACCAACTGGGAATACTAGATGCCCGTAAGCTTACCTAAAAGAAAGACGCTCGTTTCCAGTTGTGTCAGTCCCAAGCCTGGATACATATGGAGAGTTTGACTCACAATAGGCATCTGCCAAAACTGCACTAGGGTTTCGGGCATACTGCAGCCTATCCCGGTTGACTTTGGGCTAGAGGCGGCATACACCCTGAGCTGGTTGCCAGCTGAACGCGGGGCACATAAAAACAGCTATTTCCACTCACATTAACACCTACAGTGTCACGACTAGAACACAGGTTGGACCCAAATGCACAACTCAGGAGACGTAGAGGCGGTTCAGGAAACGTTTCTATTCAGTCCAGTGTCGGGGATCAAACAGGCAGTCCACGGAAGCAGCGGTAACAAAGTCGTCAGGCGTGAGAGGCAGGTCGGTAGGCAGGCAGGGGTCGGTACACGGGAGAGCATGAACGGAATCAGGAGAGTGCAGGAACGGGGCATGAGGCAACGATCTGGCAAAGGCCAGACCGTACATGGGGTCCTATTTGTATCAGCCGTGATTACGTGGAACTAGGCGCAGTGCGTGCCACGTCGGGGACCGGCAGGGCCACGACATACAGACAGTTTAGAGTTTTCAATTTACCTACCATGCATATTTTTGGAATCTGGGAGTAAACTGGCGTACCCAGCGGAAACCCATGCAGTTATGGAGAGAACATCCAAACTCCATACAAGGGAGTTCAGGGGAGGGTTAGTCCTCAGAACTGTGAGGCAGCGTCATCCAAAGTGCCACCCCAAAAAAGGTGAAAAAATTGGGAAAATTTCTAAACTTACCCTTGAGTTGGAAAATACACCAAGAACATGACAGTTCCTGAGTCCCATTCCAAACATCACCACTGCCAAGGTGTCTTTCAGGACTCCACTCAGCTATAAGGTCAAACAGACAGAGCAGCGGGAAGATCAAGTGACATGTCGAGCCCACTCGCTGCCTAAGCAGCTGACAGTTTGACGCCTGCCGCACCGAAATAACAATCACGTCATTGCGCACACTCGCCAACTGAGGAGGGTGACTCACGCTGTGCGCCGGGATCGATCCAGATGTTTCCGTGTCTTGTCTGAAGTCTGGATGCCGTCACAACTGGAAATAGATAGTCTTTTCTTATGGGAAGAAGCTCCGGTAGCTCTGTGGTGTTTGTCACCGTATTTGATATCTCTCCACACCGTGAGCCACCAACATGAACGTAACTTACATTTGCATTTGAGAGAGCGGAAGGCCACATTAGCTCACAAGCCCTGGAAGTTGTGATCCATCGCATCAGCGTGACGTGCAAGATACCTCACCATCATCGTCCGTGGTTTACCCCGCTCAACTCGCCTCCTTTATTTCCTCTTTCCTCTTCCTGGTGTGATCTAAGCGTGTCATTGCTTAGCAGGAACTAGCAGAGTGAGCCCGTCGGTCGTTCCTATTGGTCAACAGCGTAGACTCGCCACAGGCTAACGCAAATAAACAGAAGAGATGCAGGATGATGTCTGAGTTGTTGTGAATATGTCCAAGTATTCTTATCTACAACACAGAGTGGTTCAAAGCACTGGTTCTCAAACTGAGGTCACAAAACCCAAGGGTCGGGGAAAATTTTGATATCCGTGTGTGAATAACGTCTTCATTTTCAAAATTGTTCTTTTATCAAGGATATAGTCTTTTTTCTTAAAAAAAAAAAAAGCCCATTATGGAAATAAAGTTGTATTTTTGCAATTCGCTTGTTACAAAATACTTTCATCTGCCACATTTGATTATTGGAGTTGTTTTCTTTGCAGTGTGCCCATGTGACTTAGTTTTGCAGATCTATATTTGCATGTGTGCACTTGTGTATAAGTAATGTGGGGTAAAGGGGGCGTGTCGGTGGGAGTGGTGCTCTAAATATAGCACCCCGCCCCCTCCTTCCTAGTGCTTCTCTTCGGGAAGTGTTGAAATTCTTCTGGTCAATCTCCGCAAGGGGCCTTGGAACGTGACTTTGGGACACTTCGAAGAGTCCCAACAATGCGTTTCCAGACAGCTTTCCGAGTGTCAACGTCGGATTCCAAGGTGGCGACGGTGGGTTGGTGCTAATGTGGAAACTGGGTGACTGGTCTGCCAGTCCACGTGCCACTTGGGCGCTACACCACCTCTGATCTGGCCTGGTGTGTTCAGCAAGGAGATCGTTTAACCATTCCATGTGGTCGACGGGAATACTTCCATCCAAGATGAGCTAATCTTCGCCTCAGTTTGGGGATTAAATGTGCTGTCACGGGACACTCTGGATTTACGTTACCTTCCCTGTGAGATGATGAAGCTTCTCACTTTTAGCTTTGGTTAACCATGCCGGAGAAGATGGATAAAAACGTTATTTCAGATTGGCTTTTCACCGGCCAGGATCTTCTTCGTTTGGTCCAGCATGAAGACCGGGGTCTATAGGCTGTAGGCTCCACCTGTCTCAGTTGTACTCCATCCCATCCACTTTTTCTCCAGTTTTCTTTCTTGGACTGTCTGACCACCTGCACCATGGAAGTGCCAGCTAGGTGGAGCAGAGCGAGTGTCATTAGCTTCATCAAGGGTCTTGGTAAGCCCTCGGGGTGGGGGGGAATCATGTAAGCGCATGTTCTTGTTGTGGTGGCGTGAGGGATCGTGTTTCATGAAAACAGGGGGCTTGCCTGGGGGGGGTGACTTGTTTAGTCATTAATGTTCTCTCACCTTTACAAGTGTCAGATTTGCTAACTCGTTGAGGAACTACTTTGTGCGGGAAAACATGTCCAAGTAGTCAACATGCATCCCTAATTTTGCGCAATGCTAAATGCTCAACCTTGGATCATACTAGTGTCATTTCTGTCCTTATTCAAACTACAGATTTTCCCCCTTCTTTGTTTTATTTCAGCAACGTTGGATCTTTTTTGAGCGTGAACAAACTTTTAAAGGTCATGCCACAGCATTTCAGTCGGATTCAAGTTCAGACTTTGAATACGTCACTCCAAAATTTTCATTTTCTTTTTGTCTTCCAGACATATCCTGCGAGTTTTCGTGTGTGTTTTTTTTTAAAGGACACAACATGTTAAACCCACGCTCACAATGTGTCCTGACATCTCCCTTTCCCCCAGCCTCTCCGGTGGGACTGAAGCCGCCCGTCCCGCCTGTCACGGGAAGTCTGGGAGAGAGGAAAGGTCCGGTCATCATGGCGCCCGTCAACGTGGACCCGGAGAGCAAGCCGGGCGAGTTTGTCCTCAAGAGCCTCTTTGCCAACTTCACGCTGATGTCTGAGCGCAAGATCCGTATCATCATGGCGGAGCCGCTGGTGAGCCGTCCCGTGTGTGTGCAGAAACAGGGTGGCTTTTTAACGACAGGAAGTGAGGATCAAATGTTCTTTAATGTAAACGCAGACCAAGCTGCATCTTTATCCAATTGTCGGGTGTCCATCTTTGCCAGGGTCATATTGGGGTGAGCGTATTTCAGATTACACTTGACAGAGCATATTACCTGAACTCGTTCTTATTTTCAAATGGAATAGATTGACGCACAAATTCAGATTACAGGGGTGTCAAACTCAATTTTTTCACTCAGAGGGCCATTATGACTGAAATCTTTACCTCATCATATTGACACATGAAATGTATGAACTGGTTTTAGAATCCAAAATCAAGGGTAATGTTTTTTTTTTTTTTTCTTTTACTATTTTTGCTTGGTAACAGAAAATGCTTGCAATATCTCTGGGTTATCATTTGTGATATGGCGATTTGAAATCTTGGTACAGATTTGAACAAAACTCATGGAATTTGATACACGGGATTTGCCTTTGCGGGCCACATAAAAGCACGCGGCGGGCCGGATCTGGCTCCCAGGCCTTGAGTTTGACACTCGTGTTCTAAAGGATGATATTTTAAAGTAAAGCTTTCAAGTTTTAGCAGAAATTGTTAAAGTTCACCCCGCAAACTCACTGCAGGTGAAAATAGTTGTGTTATTGAATGAAGTTGGTCTGCATAAATAAAAGTTGCCAATGTTTATGATTTTTACCAAGGAAATTTAAGAAATTCTTTGGATTGCATTTGGATAGGACTGACGAGAAATGAGTGTACTGTACATGGGTGCATTACCTAGCGACAGTTGCGAATAAATAGAACGGAAAAAATAATATTCATAGCAAATCAGAATATGATTGCCAGCGCTTGCTCAAATGACTGTGCACAGTGAATCGGGGTCAGTAGTTGCGATCAATCGGAAACCCTTGGAGCGCTATGTCCCTAAGGACCGGCGACTTGGGACTCCTCGACCTAGCTTAGCAACACAGGCTGCGTGATCTGAGGCGAAAAGACAAATAGTTGGCTTGACCGGCTCGCGACAGTGACATTTTTACTGAAATTTTTCACCTACAAAGGAAAAAATATGCCAAAATCTCCCCAAATTCCCTTACTGCCTTATTTCTACACACAGTAGTGTGTGTGCCCTGCAACTGCGATATCATTAGTCTATGTGGAAAAATGATCACTGCGATTTATTTATTTTTCTAGTTAATGAAATAATCATTGCAGCCCTAATTTCAATCATCCTAAATAGAGCCCAGGGGCTTTTATTTAATATTTCATTACAATATAAAATATTACAATACCTCTGCAAGTAAAAATCTTTTTTTACATTCTTTGCACGCAACTCTGATTTCTTGTGTGGTGATTTTGTAGGAGAAGCCGCTCAACAAGTCTCTGCAGAGAGGAGAGGATCTACAGTTTGACCAGGTTTTGGACATGGCCACGATGAAATTTATCATTGATAACAACTTGGAACCTCTCAATCACATGACACTCTCTCCTCCCCGCTTTTTGTTTGCAGCTGATCAGCAGCATGAGCTCGCTGGCAGAGTACTGCCTGCCTTCCATTCTCAGAACACTCTTCGATTGGTACAAGCGTCAGAACGGCTTGGAGGACGAGTCCCATGAGTATCGGCCACGGGCTAACACCAAGTCGAAAAAGTGAGGAAAACCGACTGGCTCGCGTGGACGTTTTCAAAACTCGTCTTTTTGTCTCCTGTCCATTTTAAAATCCCAAAAGTTGCAACTCATAGGTTCCCCACGTCAGGTGTGGGCAAAATGTTCTACTCAAGGGCCAACTTTTGATTTATAAAATTGGGCAGATGTGGATGTCATCCATCTGGGGGAGGGTGTCATCCAAATGAGTGTAAGTGCCCATCCAAAATCATCACCTGTCAATAAATACATTTTGAAAACATTATTCTCGGCGGGAAGCCTCAACCTCAGAACTATTAAGCAGATGTGCTTCAGCAATGTATAAAGTCACTTTCACGTCACTCTTCAAGAACACAGTGCATTTTTAGATCAATATTTAATCTTTACTGTTACAAATAAATATTTAATATGATACATTTATGTTAAAAAATAGAATGAATACATATTCTGTAAATGAATCAATTTTAGAGGGGAAAGTACTTCTTCATACATGATTCCAAATTGTTAAATATACAAGATATGCCAAATTGTTCTTTGAATATTAGTTTATTCATATACACTGTTCATTATTTATAAAAAAATTAATAAATTGACCAGAATTATAAACATAGGAAAAAAACATTTTAGAAATGATTGAATCCAAGAAATATTCTGGGAATCTTAATAATGTAAAAATGCAAATCATTCTATGCATGAGTGTGTTTGTGTGTTGTGTATATCAGTGATGAGCAGCAGAAGGACTACTTGTTGGAGCGGAGGGATTTGGCCATAGATTTTATCTTCTCTCTGGTACTCATTGAAGTTTTGAAGCAGGTGAGTGTGTGTGTGTGTGTGTGTGTGTGTGGTGTGTGTGTGTGTGTGTGTGTGCGCGCGTGTCACACCTCACTTAATGATGCTTTCAGGTTAATCCCCCCCCCCTCCTGTTTATTTCCCCCCTCTTGTTCAGATCCCCCTGCATCCACTGCTGGATGGACTCATCCAAGAAGTTATTAACTTGGCCTTCAAGCACTTCAAATATAAAGAAGGGTAAGGGAAGCACCACTTCGGATGCATTTTCACCGCCTGTTCACAGGGTAATAAAATTCCTTCTTTTTTTTGGTTCTTGATAACAGTAAATATGATGTAAATCTATTACATAAGAGCTGTCTAGATTAATATGATGATGAAACCACTTCACATAAAATGCCAGTCCTTGTCTTAAAACTCTAACCTGAAGGCCTAACACTGGCCTCAAACCCTAATTTGAACACAACTGCACTACATTAAAGTTATTGAAATAACATTTTCCATCACTTGAGTCAAGAAAGAGTCAGACCAGGCCAAGTGAAACATGATGTAATGTTGGATATTTGTATGATTTATGTCTGTATTGCTTGAAGTGTACATGGATATTCGTCGAGAGTAAAAAAATAAATAAATGGGAAGGATACTCGGGTATAGTTCAAGTAGAAGAGGAGGTTGTCACGCTCATCCAAAATGTGTCTCAGGTATCTCGGACCTAACACCGGAAACATGCACATCGTGGCAGACCTCTACGCAGAAGTGGTGGGAGTGGTGGCTCAATCGAGGTACTTGCGCATTCGCTTTGATGTATTTTGCTCTGTATTATTTATGAAGAACACGCACTGCCATGTTTGTGTTTTTTATCACACGACTGCTTCACTCCTAACTGTGCAATCGAGCGCACACATACACAAATGCACAAACATATGCACTTTCCCTTTTCAACACCCCCTCGCACCCACACCCACCTCCTCCACCCATCCTCCGCATACCTTTCTAAATATAGCCTGGCGGCACCATGTTGATACCCATCACCCCACGTTGTCCATCACAAACATCCCAAACTTCAAGTATGGGCTGAAGAATTCCCAACATCCGCTCGTAGCATCAAAATACAGAATGCAGGAATTCTGCGTGTATATACAGGGTCAGTCAAAATTAAGTATACACTTTTAATTTTGTTTGTTTTTAAAGAGGGGAAGTAATGGGACGTAATCAGTTAAAATTAGAACAAAGAAATGAATTCTAAAGCAGTACTACAGTCGAAGGAAGGAATGCAGAAATGTAGGAAGTCAGGAAAGACGTAAGAGCATTTGAGACCGATGATGGAAGTGAATCTTTGTGTGCGTGGTTTTCTGGTGTTGCACACGCCACACACAACAACCAAAACTGTTAACTCCCATATTTTTTTTTTTTTTTAATCTTCATGTCACAAATAACCTTTTTCAAATTTGGAAAATCCCTGTGTGTGACTGACCTAATGTGTGTTGAAGTGACAAAGAGTAACTAGCATAGACCACTCAATTCCTAAGTCCCTCATGATTTAGATCAGGCGTGTCAAACTCATTTTTGCCACAGGCCACATTGTAGTTGCGGTTCCCCTCTCAGGGCCGTTATGATTGTGAAACGATAAAAAGTTTTAATCGCCTCATTATCTTTACACTGATAAGGAAACAGAAATCAAGGTAAATTAGTTTTTCGACTATTGTGCATGTTTGGTAACACAAAAATGCTTGCAATATCTCAAAGTTGTCATTCATGACATGGCAATTTGAAATTTTAATAAAAATCCTGGAAGTTGACACACACGATTTGCCTTCGCGGGCCACATAAAACCAATTGGTGGGCCAGATCCGGCCCCCGGGCCTTGAGTTTGACACCTGGGATTTAGCCTTTCCACTTTTTGCTTGCGTGTAACGGTACAGGGTTTTGGACCTGTTTCTTTCCATTTAGGTTCCCAGCCGTTAGGAAGAAGTTCATCTCGGAGCTGAAGGAACTGCGTCAAAAGGAGCAGAGCCCCTATGTCCTCCAGTCCACCATCAGCCTCATCATGGGCCTCAAGTTCTTCCGCATCAAAATGTACCCGGTGGAGGACTTTGAAGCATCTTTCCAGTTCATGCAGGTAACAAAGGGAGCTCCGTCTACGTGGACCTCGACGTGGTGGAACTCAACGACTGTGCTGTGCGTTTAGGAGTGTGCACAGTATTTCCTGGAGCTGAAGGACAAGGACGTTAAACACTCACTTGCCGGACTCTTTGTGGAGATCCTCGTACCCGTCGCTGCTGTAAGTCACCACATTAGCGTGAGCATTATTTACTTACCACGAATAAATCTCTTGGGCAGGAGACGGGGTACAGTACATCCTGAACTTGTTGCCAGCCAATCACAGGGCACATCGAGACAAACAGCCGCACTCAAAATCACACCTTGGGGCAATTTAAAGTGTCCAATTAATGTTGCATTTTCGGAATCTGGGAGGAAATCGGAATGCGCGGAGAAAACCCACGCAGGCACTGGGAGAACATGCAAACTCCACACAGGCGGGGCCAGGATCGAACCCAGGTCCTCAGAACTGTGAGGCCAACGCTTTCCAACAGGGTGGTGCAGCTGGTAGAGCATTGGCCTCACAGTTCTGAGGACCAGGTTTCAAATTCCAGGCCCGGTTTCCTCTAATATCCCCAAAAGAAGCGCATTAATTGGAGACGATAAATCGCCCCAGCATTCCTGCGACCCTCGTGTGCATAAGGGACTCAGAAAATGGGTGGCTGGCTATTATTTGACTTTAAAACAGGCAGATGTTTTGGGGTCATTCATCTTGTTAATGTGGATGTAATTTTTAAAAAAATAATTCATGTTCCATTTGGTCACAACGAATAAAAATTTCACTTAAAGGAGTTAAGCAATTACGCAAGAAAATGTTAAATCTATTAATTAAAATGATCATTTGTTCATGTATTTATTTTAATTTTTTTTATGTGATGTCATCATTATTTCAGTACACAAATTTTTGTGCCACTGTGGGTAATTTTCAAATAAAAGTTGGCAAACACAGCGTTATCGGTAAATTTGTGTCCAACTCTTCTCTGTGTGTGTTGATGATCTGCTGGCCCGCAGACGGTGAAGAACGAGGTGAACGTGCCGTGCCTGCGCAACTTTGTAGAGAGCTTGTACGACACCACCCTGGACCTGTCCTCCAGGAAGAAGCACTCCCTGGTGAGACGCCCACGCCTCCTCCTCCTCATTAGGAGCAATTTGCGCGGTCGCTTACTGCAACATGGCGACGCTTATCCCTTGGCGGGGAGGAAGCCGGAGGAGGAGGACCGGCAAATTAGTCTGCAGTACGATGGAGATTTACACAGATGTTTACATACATATTTACATGCTTGCTTTGCACTCATTTACATGCAGTATAAATAGTGTCTTGCATGTGTGTGTGTAGCAGGAGAACAAATATCACTTAAAACAAGGTCAACTATTTCCTGATTGCGACTACAGATCCTGGATTGAAACCCTACTTTAAAACGCTACCCCTATCTTGAGACCCTAATTTTCAACCATCACCCTGTTTTGAAATCCACATTGGAAACCCCAATCCTGTCGGCAAATTTAAATTCGAAACTCTTGCCCCGCTTTGCAAATCAAGTTCAAAATGCAAATCCTTGTTTCAATATATAATCCTGGTTTGTAACTGCAATGTTTAACTCTGTCCCCGGCTTGACACCCTAAACCCATCTTGAAATATTGATTTTAAAACCTAACTTTTGCATGAAACCCTACCATTTTCTTTGCTGCTTATCCTCATGAGGGTCGCGGGGAATGCTGGAACCTATCCCAGCTGTCAACGGGCGGGGGGGCGGGGTACACCCTGAACTGGTTGCCAGCCAATCGCAGGGCACATGGAGACAGGCAACAGCCGCACTCACAATCACACCTAGGGGCAATTTAGAGTGTCCAATTAATGTTGCCTGTTTTTTGGGATGTGAGAGGAAACCGGTAGAGAACTGGCCTCACCGTTCTGAGGACCCGGGTTCAATCCCGGCCCCGCCCGTGTGTAGTTTGCATGTTCTCCCCGTGCCTGCGTGGGTTTTCTCCGGGTACTCCGGTTTCCTCCCACATCCCAAAAACATGCAACATTAATTGGACACTTTAAATTGCCCCTAGGATCGAACCCAGGTCCTCAGAACTGTGAGGCCAACGCTTTACCAGTTGATCCACCGTGCCGCCTAGATCTATCTTGGAACCCTAATTTTGATTCCTTCGCCCTATCCCAAACCGCTAATTTTGATCCTTAGCCCTGGTTTTGGAAACCCTAAATCCACCTTCATTAACTAGTTTTGAAAACTAATGCTTGCCTGTAACACTACTTTGTAACCATAACCTTATTTTTAAACCTTTTCTTGAAACTATAACCCAGCCCGGAAACTCTCATTTGAAACAGTGACCCTTCTTTGACAGCCTAAACCTAACTTGAAAAACACATTTAAAGCCTCATCCTGGCTTGAACCCCTATTTTAAAACTTTAACCTTGGTTTGAAACGTTACTTTGGAACCCCAATCCTAATTTTAAACCCTTACACTTGTCAATGAAACCTGGTTTGAAACACGAATTGTAATTTAAAAGCCTAATCCAGGTTTAAAGCCAACTCCTGAAGTTCTCACGCTGGCGTAAAACCTTCATTTCAAACCCTAACCCCGGTTTGACCTCCCTGGCCTGACTTGAAACGCCGTCTGTCATTGGCACCCATGTAACCGATTGCATGCTTATTATTTAAGTTGTCAAAGTAACATGAGCTGTAGCACGAGTCCTCGGTGTGACACGTGCGGTATGCGGCCTCTTCTCACCGCCTCCCCGGTGACCTAACAGCACTCCGCAGTTTGCTTTCATTTTCTTTGAGCAGCCTGCCAGTGAACATGTGACATCTCTCCATAATTGTTATTGTTGAAAGAGATGCAACACGCTGACGAGTGATGATGACACAAACATCTCAATGAAAAATCGACCCAACGAAAACTCTCAGCATCTCGGAAAGCTTATAATAATGTACAGTAATTGGGTCGGTATCATCTCAAGGAACCTAAAATATAATAGTCTTCTGGAACAGCTGAAAGTGTTGCTAAATATAGTGACTGAATTGGTAATTGCAAAACTAAATTATCTGTTTGCAGCCATGTTCTTAGCGTAAGCAGTGCACATCAGCAGCCATCCACTGAAAATTGCAGAACCCGCTAAAAACATCAGTTAATTCTAATTTGTTTGTACGTGTATGTGTCCACCAGGCGCTGTATCCCTTGGTGACATGTCTGCTGTGCGTCAGCCAGAAGCAGTTGTTCCTCAGCCGCTGGCACATTTTCCTCAACAACTGTCTGTCCAACCTAAAGGTCAGAAATAGAAAAAAAAAAAAAAAAAAGACAACAATGGGGATTTGTCATTCATGATCGTATCATTTAGTTATTTTTTTGAATTGTGTCTGAATGCAGAATAAAGACCCCAAGATGGCTCGTGTGGCTCTGGAGTCGCTGTACCGCCTGCTATGGGTTTACATGATCCGGATCAAGTGTGAAAGCAACACCGCCACACAAAGGTGAACACGCACGTATGCCCCCGCACACGCACACACCTACTTCAAGGGGACAGTTGACATACATAATTATGCATTTTATAACGTAATGTAAGGATTGGAGGCCAGAGTAGTAGTTGTGCTCCCTCTTACGTGTTGCAGTAATGAGGCAAGCAACATTTAATTACACAGATTGAATACAGTATTTTGTACAATAATTGCATTTTGTAAATTCAGTTTTTCTTTCAGTTAAATGTCTAAGTAAAGGTTTTAGTGTGAATTTGAGCACTTTTGCATATTTTTAACACTTTTCCTGGTTTGCGTGTCTCCCGCAGTCGCCTGACATCCATCACCTCCACTCTGTTCCCCAAGGGGAGCCGCAGCGTCGTTCCCCGAGACATGCCGCTCAATATTTTCGTCAAGATCATCCAGTTTATCGCGCAGGTGTGTCGATAATAAGAGGCTTATTATCGGTATTGCCCATAGCCTGTGTTTCACCACCTGTGACATCTGTTTGTGATCAGGAGAGGCTGGACTTTGCCATGAAAGAGATCATATTTGATCTTCTCAGTGTGGGGAAGCCTGCCAAAGCCTTCAGCCTCAATCCAGAGGTATAATTATTATTATTTTTTTATTATTAGACAGATGTTTCTCTTTTTTTTTTCAACAGCAAGGTACAGTATGTGCCATGACAAGGTCGTTTTAAAGTGCTCAATTGTGTGGATCTCAGATTTAAACAGTTCTTCACTAATTCAGTTTTCCTGATCTATCTATCTATCTATCTATCTATCTATCTATCTATCTATCTATCTATCTATCTATCTATCTATCTATCTATCTATCTATCTATCGATCTATCGATCTATCGATCTATCTATCTATCGATCGATCGATCGATCTATCTGGGTGGGAGGCTAAAACAAGGACCAGTGATGCATTTGGCAAGCAGCAGTTAGCTAGCTAGCTAGCTTTGCCTACACTCTGAAACTACATCTTCCCTTCGGATAGTCTCCTGGTCAGGCGCTCTAGAGATGGCTTGTGGACCAGGACTTTGGGCTGGCGTGGCTGCTTTCGAGCGAGTCGTAGTTGGCTGGGAGTGCACCGACGTCACGCGCAGGAAAGCACAAGAGAGAGAATGGATTTTTTTTTTTAATAATTTGACTCTTTTTGTGTCCAACTCTACATCCTGCACGTGGACTAGAACTTCGGGCTAATGTGGTCGCTTTAGAGCACCTCATTGTCAGCCATGAGCGCACTTAAGTCATGTGAAATACTGGACGTGTTTCATATTTATTCATGTCTTGACTTCCGCTCCTTCTCAGCGCATGAACATCGGCCTGCGAGCCTTCCTGGTCATCGCCGACGCCCTGCAGCAAAAGGACGGAGAGCCTCCCATGCCCAACACGGGCGCCACGCTGCCCTCGGGCAACTCCCTGAAGAAGAAGAAGACCTACCTCAGCAAGACCCTCACCGAGGAGGAAGCCAAGCTTATCGGCATGTCCTTGTACTACCCGCAGGTGCGGAAGGCCCTGGACAACATCCTCAGACACTTAGACAAGGAGGTGGGGCGGTGCATGATGCTCACCTGTGTGCAGATGCTCAACAAAGAACCAGAGGACATGATCACGTATGTGCCACGATTACACACACACAGTACAGACACCATCGTGGTGCCTCTATAGCGAACATTTTTAAATAACCTTTTTACAATATTTTTGTTATCCGCTGCTTATGCTCTCTCTCAATACATTGTTTAAATGTTTTGTTTTTATTTTTTATTGGAAGTGTGTTAAAAGACCTTGTAAAATAGTAAACTTGAATGTCTCATGTAACCCATGACTGTATTGCAACAGTATCCTTCATGTTGTGTTTTTTTTTTTTTTTTTTTTTTTTGGTCTTGGTCAGGGGGGAAAGGAAGCCGAAAATTGACCTATTTCGGACGTGTGTTGCCGCAATTCCTCGCATCCTCCCTGATGGAATGTCCAAACCCGAGCTCATCGACCTTCTGTCACGGTGAGCTGTTGTGTGTGAAGTTTTAATGTCTATATTAGAATTGTTTTGAATCTCTTGTTTCTTTCTAAATTACAAATGACATGTACCTGAAATCCCCATGTTTACATCAGTGGAACTCATGAAACCGCTCATATTGCATGTAAATTAGCTACAACTCACGAGCCCAAAAGTGACAAGAGGACAACTGCTCTTTTCTATTATTCCATGTCATCACTCCTCAGACTCACGGTGCACATGGACGACGAGCTGCGCCTCATTTCTCAGAACTCCCTTCAGAGCCTCTTGCTGGACTTTTCTGACTGGAGGGAAGACGTGCTTTTCGGTTACACGCACTTCCTATTGCGGGAGGTCCAAGACACCCAGCAGGGTCTTCAGGACGCGTCTGTAAAGCTCCTGTTGCAGCTGCTCACTCAATGGAGGCTGGCGCTGCAGCTCCAGGGGAAGATGCGAGGAGGCGTGGAGGTTCGTGATGGAGACTTCTGCTTATTGTTGCAGCTATGAAATGAGACTTTGGCTGTTTTTGGTGCCACTCCCTGCACACAGCGAACTTCGTTTTCCAAGCAGGTCATGTTCCAGACCCACCCAAATATCTGCGAGATAGAGAAACCATATAATTACTAAAAATCTACTCATACCTTCCCCCACACATGCTTTAAACACAAATCACTTTGACCAATAAGAGGCAAAGCGTGCTTGCTTCAGGTGGTACTCCCGGTTGACGTTAACTGTAAAATTAACACGTGAACCAAAAGAGAATTAAACTGTGTATTTAAACACCAACATTTCCAACCAAGCTAATTTTGTCCAATGAAAGTCTGCTAGCTTAATGCTAACAAATAATGTGAAATGCCAGATAGGCCAAAGAAAATTAGCGTAGTTCTTCCGGTGAAATGCAGCAGCAACACATATAAACATAACATACAGCAAAACTCACAGGCATATACTGCAAATCCATAATCACAGAGTCTTGGCACGGAGTGTAAAAAGTTCTTTGGTGTCGAGATCTTCCAATATGACTCGTGTCTGAATGAAGCTTCTCAACTCACTTCAACTTCATTGTTTGGCACCAACATACCACAAGATGCAGGTAAAGCAAGAATATGCTCTCTTTGGTATGGTTTCTATATAGTAAGGAATGAGTCAGAAGAAAGACATTTTTTTAAGGATTCTGTAATTTAAATATATATATACAAAATGAAAACAAACAAAAGATTTCATATCCATCTCTGTTTTGGATGAATATATTGCTTTTCTACTCACCTTCAATTTTGTTACTACATTTCAAGACGTATTGTAGGATACATTGACGGCAGCGTATAGGGAAAACCTGGACTTTCTGCACATCCAAATATCAGCGCAAAATGGACAACTCCAGGGCACAATAAAGTGGATGAATTACGAATCCAGGCTTCACAGTTTTTGATTCCGTACATTTGTCCCCTCACGTCACTTAGGCAAGCCCCAGAATGTCTGAGCGAAGTCCGCACTGCTCGGTTCTCCACGCCGTGGAAGGCCTGGCTTTGTTGCTGCTCTGCTCGTGTCAAATAAGCACCAGGAAGCTAGCGGTGGGCGTGCTTAGAGAGATCCGATGCCTCTTCACCGCGCTTGGACACGCAGAGGTACACAACATAAACGACTTGACTCGCTTCATATTGTCTCCTTGATTTTATGTCAGTTGACTACTTGCCCCCCGTCTCCTTGCCTACTTTGCTACTTGCTCCCTTGCCTATGTTTCTTCTTTAAGTCTATAAGTACACTTCTTGTCTCTTTGTTTCCTTGGCTCTGGGTTTCCACAGGCTCTTGCCTGCTTTCATACTTAATCTAAAAGATTCCACTTCTTTTGTGTCCTCAACATGTCTGAAAAAGTCTGAAGAAAAAAAAATCACGTATTCCGTTTCCCCACCTATAGGATGACGACAAACCTATGATAGAAATCATGGACCAGCTCAGTCCAGCGGTGATGGACAGCTTCGTCCACGTGGCAATCTCAGATTCGGTTCGTAACATCTGGATCAGCGCAGTCATTGTCTCCCTGCAGCCGCTCACTATGAATGCTTTAATCCCTCGCAGTCCACTTTACCCATGAGCCATCACGTGGACCTGCAGTGGCTGGTGGAGTGGACAGCGCGGCTGGTGAGCAGCTCCTATGACGTGAAGAGCCCCAGCCACGTGTGGATCTTTGCCCAGTGCCTGAAGGACCCCTGGGTGCTGTGCCTGCATATCTTCCTGCGTCAGGAGCACCTGCCCAAGCACTGCCCCGTGGCCCTGGGGTACGCCTGGCCCTACGCCTTCACGCGGGTGCAGCTGTTGCTGCCACTTGTCGACCCCAAGTATGTACACACACTATCTTTGGTGGTTCTGCTTGACGTGTTTCAGAATTTCAGGAAATGTTTATATTAAAATACATCCATATCAGGGGTGCTCAATGTGTCGTTGATCACGAGGCAGTCTTGGTCGATCGCGGGACGGCGTGCCCCAAAAAAAAAAAAAAAACGTCGGCCAATTTTCCTTCTAAACTCTGCTCGTGCGCAATTGTGCACTAACCCTACTGTAAAAAAATCAAAAGAGGAAGCCACTGGTTTCTTTTAGGCAGCACACGGAACTTTCTCTATTCTTTTTCCTAGTTTATCCTACACCCGCCCTCCCATCCCCACTCTTAGAGACATACACTCATAATTACAAATGTTACTGTACGCAGCCCGTCAATGTGTTTTACAATGAACGCGTCCACCACCGCTGCTTTAGTTCGCAACGCAATCTGGGCAACGTAGAGCAAAGACGACCTAGACATGCTGCTTATGTTTACTTTTGGTATTAATGGAAAAAGTTAAAGAAAAATGCTGCTGTTTTAAGATGGAACAACAGTTGGAGTATGTGAATAATTGATGAAAAAGTGGTTAAACTGGACGAAATTTTCTCTTTTCCGAGTGGGAAAGGTCTGGTCTGAAGTCAAAGTACAAAGTGCAGGATCAGATGGTGTGTCATTTTAAAATTTTACCTTGGCACACCCTGACCCAGGATGAAAGCACAAACAATACAGTGCACAAAAAGCTAATTCTGTATTTTAAATATATATATATATATATATATATATATATATATATATATATTTACATCATTCCCACATCATTCCCACCCACCCCCCACCTCCCCAGGCGTCGGTAGCTCCCAAGAGGCTGTCTGCTTGAAAAGTAGATCTTGGGGGTAAAAAAGTATGGGCACCCCTGATCCTTATGCTGGTAACTCTGTCCTCTTGTAGCATTTGCTGAGGGGTCCACGACCCACCTATTATAGGTCTACAACCCGCCATTTAAAAATCCTCACCACAGGCATACTAAAGCGTCTGGACTGAGCTGAGCGTCGTTTTTGTGCCATCTTGTTCCTACAGCAGCCCAGTGAACGCAAAGAAGACCAGCACGGCCAGCTCCGGCGACAACTCCATGTCTCTGTGGCGGAACTACCTCATCCTGTGTCTGGGGGTGGCCAAGCCCAGCATCATGTCACCGGGTCACCTCCGAGCGTCCACACCCGAGATCATGGCCACCACGCCCGATGGGAGCGTCACCTATGACAACAAGGTACGTGCTGCGCTATCATCTTGACGCAGCTTCCTGCATTCAGATTATGAGACAATAATTAGGGTTGGGATAATGATATTAATTATAATGCTTTACTCATGTTGTAAAGAGTGGACTAGGGTGCCACCTTCATGTCTTTTCTTTTGTTTCTCATATGAGTCATATTTCTCGCTGTTGCATGGACGCAGGTGATAGGCACGCCGTCAGTCGCCTGGCTTCTGAAGCAGCTGGTCCCGCTGATGAGAGCTGAGAGTCTGGAAATCACAGAGTCTCTCGTATTAGGCTTTGGCTGCACAAATGCGCTCGTTTTCAGGTATGATTTATTCATTTGCTTGATTAGTCAAGTTTAGGGTGGCACGGAAAGCGTTGGCCTCACAGTTCTGAGGAGCTGGGCTCAATCCCAGCACTCCCTGGGTGGAGTTTGCATGTTCTCCCTGTTTGTCTCCATGTGCCCCACGATTGGCTGGCAACCAGTTCAGGGTGTACCCGGCCTCCTGCCCGTCGGCAGCTGGGTTAGGCTCCAGCACTCCCCGCGACCCTCGTGAGGATAAGCGGCCAAGAAAATGAATGGATAGTCAAGTTCATTCGTTATGACAATTTCTTTTGTGGTATCCATAGTTCAAAGCGCATCCACGCTGATGTGTACTAACAAGGTAGCTGCAAACAGGGAGGAGCTGGTTGATATATTTTGTAACTTTTGCCCCCGATCTGGCAACCATTTTCAAAAATGGTTCTTCTCAGGATTTGTCTGAGTCAGTTGATGCCAAATCCACACTTTGCTTATTGCCACCTAGCCTCCTCTCTGTGGAGAAGGGGAATAAAATGAAAATTAAACCTGGTTTTGAAAAATGTTCATTTGCTTTTTGTAAAAGTGAAGGGAGGGGGGAATCTAGAATCGAAATGTTGTGGAAAAATCGCATGATATTTGTATTCTAAAGTCATATGGCTTAGACCCCACATTGTGGTTTTTCCAGGGAGCTCATGGAAGAACTCCACCCCCTCATGAAGGAGGCGCTGGAACGTCGACCTGAGGTATAAAAAAAATGAAGGAGAAGCTTAGCTGGCGTCATAATTACATGGAATATGTGTGCCCGGCTTTTAGAACAAGAAGCGACGGGAGAGGAGGGATCTTCTCAGGCTGCAGCTGTTGAGGATCTTTGAACTGTTGGCTAATGCGGGAGTCATCAGCGACAGGTGCAACTCAACTACCAACATGACTTCTGTTGGAAATTATATGCAAACAAATTTCCTGCGCAGTACATAAAATGACATGGTCGCTTTATACCTGTATATGCTCACGGTTTAACCATGTGTCAAGTGACCATTTTCATTTTATTTATGCACTTTTCCACCGCAGCTGGCACCCAATAGAAGGGTGGCAAAAATGTAAATGTAAGAGTCAACAGGAAAGAAAGACATCCTTCTTTTCAACATGTGAATGCCACATGTAGAGAAGAAAGATACTGTATTACGCCATCATTTTTGGTGCCTTTTCATGACAAATGACACGTGGACACACGGTCACTGTTCGCCAATTCACATCGCTGTATTGACGTCTTCCCGCCGGTCCGCAGCACCAATGGAGCGCTGGAGCGCGACTCGCTGGCGCTGGGGGCCTTGTTCCTGGAGTACGTGGACCTGACGCGGATGCTCTTGGAGGCGGAGAACGAGAAGGAGTTAGACGTGCTCAAGGATATCAGAGCCCACTTTAGCGGCATGGTGGCTAACCTTATCCAGTGTGTGCCTGGTGAGTCACACAGTCACACTGCAAGTGGGTACTAGTGGTCAAAGGAGTAGTAATAGTAGTAGAATTACTGTAATACAAGTCAGTGGTAGATTAAAATGATATACTAATAAAAACAGAAGTAGGAGTGGTTGCAGAAGTAGTCGTAGTAACAGTGGTTGTATGGTAACTGGTAGTAAAGCTATCTAAGGTCCCTCTACGCATGTGGTTGTTTGTGTGTGCCCACGTGGGTGTGAGTAGTCCAGCACCGTCGCCTCCTGTTCCCCCAGCAGTCTCTGCGCCATCACCTCTTCATCCTCTTCAGCCAATGGGCCGGGCCCTTCAGCGTGATGTTTACCCCGCTGGACCGCTACAGCGACCGCAACCATCAGATCACTCGCTACCAGTACTGCGCGCTGAAGGTGAGCTTTGTCGGAAGACAGCCGCCGCCCCATCCCTGTTCATCTTCTTGCTGATCTGTTGCGGCTGTGCTGACCTTTTCGGTTTCTCACGATCAGGCCATGTCCGCCGTCCTGTGTTGCGGGCCAGTGTTTGACAACGTGGGTCTGTCAACCGACGGCTACCTCTACAAATGGCTGGACAACATCTTGGCCTGCCACGACAAGCGGGTACATCGGCGTTGTAGTAGTGTCACACGCTCTCAGAGTGGTCCTGACTGTTTGCGGTTAACCTGTGCAGGTTCACCGTCTGGGCTGCGAGGTTGTGATTCTGCTGCTGGAGCTGAACCCGGACCAGAGCAACCTGTTCAACTGGGCCGTGGATCGCTGCTTCACCGGATCTTATCAGCTGGCGTCCGGCTGCTTCAAGGCCATTGCCACTGTGTGTGGGAACAGGTACGACCATCATGATCCTGCTTTCCCTGCTAAATTCAACAACAGATTCACTTGTGGATTTAATTTAATTACTAATTAATTTAATAAATACAAGCGTGATCAAATCCATTTTTCATGCAGTTTTTATTTAACGATAATGAACATCATTTGAAAAGCCTTTGATCCCCTTAATGTTTTGACATTTTATGTATATTTATACATTTATTTTTATTTGATGTCTTAATGTATATAATAGAAAATGTCATTAGAAAATTGAAAATTCTCATTAATTTGATATTTATAATTATTTAATGACTTAATGTTTTCCATTATTTAATAAATTGAATCAGTTAAACAAATCCTATTGGATATATTTTTTTCAATTAATTCATGACTTTTTAAATTTGTTTCAAACTATTGAACAAGGTCACTGATGATGTAGTGGTACACACACCTAACTTTGGTGCAGGCAACGTGGGATTGATTCCCGCTTAGTGATGGTGTCGATATGTGCCCAGCGTGTGACTTGAGGCCAGTTTAGGGTGTAATCCGCCTTTTGCCCAAAGTTAGCTGTTACTAAAACCATTTAAATAATTAAAAAAAAAATTCTACAGATTCGTGAACTACGTGTATGCGGGGGTCCACTGTAACAAAATATGTCATTGTATTATGAATAAATATCAATCGATTTACCTATATTTACATTATAGATATGCTATTAATCGTTTTTGCTGACTAGGAACTACCCGTGTGACCTGGTGACGCTCCTCAACCTGGTGCTGTTCAAGGCGTCAGACACCAGCAGGGAAATCTATGAGATCTCGATGCAACTGATGCAAGTGCGTGTGCATTCATTTACAGTATATCGGCTCCTTGACATATGATATGATATATCATATGATGTGTAATGCCATGTGCATTTTCAGGTGCTAGAATCCAAGTTGTGCGCATACTCCAAGCGCATGGTAGAGCAAAAGCCCGGTAACATCTTGTATGGGACACACGGGCCTCTGCCGCCTCTGTACAGCGTAAACCTATCACAGCTCTCCAACCAGCTGGCCAGCATGTACCCAGAGCTCACACTGCCTCTCTTCTCTGGTCAGTAATACGCCCCGTGAACACTTCTAATATTTGTCTTACATGACTCGAAAAGGCGGCACGGTGGCTCAGCTGCAAAGCGTTGGCCTCACAGTTCTGAGGTCCCGGGTTTTATCCCAGACCCGCCTGTGTGGAGTTTGCACGTTCTCCCCGTGCCTGCGTGGGTTTTCTCCGGGCACTCCGGTTTCCTCCCACATCCCAAAAACATGCAACATTTATTGGACACTCGAAATTGCCCCTAGGTGTGATCATGAGTGCGACTGTTGTCTGTTTCCATGTGCCCTGTGATTGGCTGTTCTAGGTATACCCTGCCTCCTGCCCATTGACAGTTGGGATAGGCTCCAGCACTCCCGCGACCCTTGTGAGGATAAGCGGCTAAGAACATGGATGGATGGGCTCATCTCCCAAAGCAGTCATTTTGCATGTTAAACCTGACAGAGTGCCTGTACTCCTGTGAAAGGCAACAATTTGTGGCAGAAAGTAGTAAAAGTAGTAGAAGAAGAAGACCCTTTTATTTACAAAAAAAAATATATATATATATATATATATATACACAGTATATAAAATTGAAGTAATGTTTGTCCAATAAGAAATAATAGAATTAGTATCAGTAGAAAAATTGGTGGTGGTGGAAGTAGTAGAAATAGTACTTGATGTAGAAATAGTCAAAGCATTAGGTGTTGTTGCAGTCGCAGTGATGTAGTATTAGTAGTTGTAATAATAGAAGTATAAGAAAAGATAGAAGTAGTCGTTGAAGAAAAGAAATTGCACTTGAATTAAAAGTAGACGTGTACGTTGTAGTAGAGACCGCAGAAATAGCAGTAGTAGATGGAGAAACTGGAGAGCAATGGCGGTTAGGTGTGCATGCGTGGTGTGCTTTCTTCCCAGTGTCGTCATCATCCCGTCAGTATCATTTTAGGAACATGCCGACCTCTCTCTCTTTCTTTTTCTCATACTTACTCTCTCTCTCTTTCGCTCTCTATCGCTCTCGGTGTGTTTGTTTTGCGGCACAGAGGTGAGCCAGCGCTTCCCGAGCACCAGCTCCAATGGCCGTCAGATAATGCTGTCCTACCTGCTGCCCTGGCTGGGCAACATGGAGCTGGTGGACACGGGGCTCCTGCCGCCCCCCTCCAGCCCCTGCACGCCGGACGAGGAGGTCACCCGGGGTCCGGCTCCGAGTCTGGCGGGCGTGTCGCTCTTCCTCAGGGGCAACGGCTGGGGGTCCCTCCAGGCCACCTCGCTGGTGCTCAACAACCTCATGTTCATGACGGCCAAGGTGGGACGCGCCATGCACGATTGCTGTTGTTACCCGACATGTTCACGCGCCGCACCGCTTACCGCCTTTTGTCGCCGCAGTACGGAGACGAGGTGCCGGGCCCGGAGATGGAGAGCGCCTGGAACGCTTTGGTGTCCAATGAACGCTGGAGCAACAACCTGAGAATCACCCTGCAATTCCTCATCAGCTTGTGTGGCGTCAGCAGCGACACAACGCTCTTGCCTTATGTCAGTAAAATCACTCCTTAAACACACAATACTTATATCGCTAATAACCAAAGCGCATACATACCTCGTGGGCATATTTTTGGAATAGAACGCTCGCAGCGACGACTGCTGCTGATCGGTCAGTGCTGTGTTTGCAGATCAAAAAGGTGGTGATCTACTTGTGTCGCAACAACACAATCCAGACCATGGAGGAGCTCCTGTTCGAACTCCAGCAGACGGATCCCGTCAACCCCGTGGTGCTGCACTGCGACAACCCGCCTTTCTACCGCTTTGCCGCCAGCAACAAGGCGCCCACCTCGCAGACCGGTGAGCCCCCTGCACCACACCCCTCACTTCCTGTGCAATGGTTGGATATGACCTGTGTGTGTGTGTAGGCACCACCTCCAGCAGTAATACGGTGGTGGTCGGACAGGAGAACCTGGCAGACACCGACGAAAACAAGCTGGTCAGGGAGAGTGAAGAACGGTCAGTATTAATATTGACTTATGTATTACAAATTGTGTACATGTGAACCATGATAGTATCGCGTGTGTGTGTGTGTACATTACAGGAGGGCCAGGGCGCACAACAGGCTGGAGTCTCGCTACAGCAACAGCTCAGGAGGTTCCTATGAGGATGAGAAGAGTATGTAGTCTTTTTTTATTATCATGTATCATCATCCAGTTTATTAAATATCACTGTACAATTTCTCGGCAAGAGTTTTATCACCTCTAAATCAAAATGTACCTCTTCTGCTATCATGGTTTTTTTTTTTTAAGATTTTGTATTTCCGTTCCAAACTTCAACATTTTTTTTCCTTAGACGACCCCCTCCCGCCGTACGCCGCGTGGCTGGTGAGCGTCCTGGAGACGAACCGCCCTCAGGCGCTCCCAATGCCCATCAACGGCGGCTGCTGGGCACCGCTGGTGGACTACCTGCCCGAGACGATCACGCCCAGGGGACCGCTTCACAGGTGCGTCTGATAAAACTCTGGAATGAAACCCGGTCGGATGTTTGTGTCTGCCATGCGCAGAAGGAACGTCACCGGGCGTTAGCTTCTATGCCGACGCCCCGGAGATCTTAAAATGGGATGAAGGATCACTCAAGGATGAAAGATACTGTATGCCAGGGGTGTCAAACTGTTTTTTTTGGCGATGGCCACATTGGCATTCCGGTTTACCTCTTCGGGCCGTTACGACTGTGAAACCATGAAAATCTTTGACTTCCTCATCATATTTCCACATGGAATTTTAGGAATCAGAAATCAAGGGGAGTGTGTTTTTCAACTATTGTTGTTTGGGAACACAAAAATGCTTACAATACCTCAATTTTATCATTTATATGACAATTTGAATTTTGGTAGAGATTTGAACAAAAATCACAGAAGTTAATACACTTCGCGGGCCACATAAAATCATGCGGCGGGCCGGATCTGGCCCCCCAGCCTTGAGTTTGACACCTGCGCTGTATGCAATCTCGTCATGTTTTGAAAGTGCCACAGAGAAGACATCCTTAACCTTCTGCTTGCCTTATCAATATGTAATAACAGCAATATTCTAGTTGTCATTTTTAATATTATTTAGAATTATAAACTGGACAATGATTCTTGTATCCATATTAAAAGAAGACATGAAATATATATGCATACAATTTTACCCGGGCGGCACGTTGGACTAGCTGATAAAGCGTTGGCCTCACAGTTCTGAGGACTCTGGTTCGATCGCGGCCCCACCTGTGTGTAGTTTGCATGTTCTCCCCGTGCCTGCGTGGGTTTTCTCCGGGCACTTTGGTTTCCTCCCATATCCCAAAAACATGCAACATTAAATTGACACTCTATAATTGCAATTGCCCCTAGGTGTGATTGTGAGCGTAGTTGTTTGTCTCGATGTGCCCTGCGATTGGCTGGCAACCATTTCAGGGTGTGCCCCGCCTCCTTGCCATTGACCAGGAGGATAAGAACCTCGTGAGGATAAGCGGCAAAGAAAATGGATGGATGGATGGATGGACAAATTTCACCCAGGATTACCTTTTTGATGTGTATTTAAGTGTACTTTTAGTGTGTTTGATTGATCACGTGCATGTGCGTGTGTTGTTGTGTAGGTGTAACATTGCCGTCATTTTCATGACGGAAATGGTGGTGGATCACAGCGTGAGAGAAGATTGGGCTTTGCACCTTCCCCTGCTGCTGCACGCGCTCTTCCTAGGTACCAACACATTCCTCATGTAACACAATTACTGATAAGATAAAAATGACAAGACCTGAGTGTGTTGGTATTTGACAGTGACGTCGAATGGTTGCATGTCAGTGTCCACTTTAACGCTCTGATGCACAAACACACACAAAGAGATGCACACTCTGGTTTGTGTCCCTTTTGACAACTGCCCACAAAGCAATCATCATCTCAGCACTGTTCTGGCATCTAACCCGCACATACCTGGCGTGTTATCCTTTTTGTCAACAAGATGCCAGGATGCGTTTTTTAAAAAATTAATATTTTCTACTCAAAGGATAAATATAATAGAAGCTTGTGTTTGAAATGTGCTGGATCCAAATAGTTGTCTGGAAGGTCTATCAACCTGTCAAGTGTGAAATTCAAATTCTTTCCTCATCTGACTATTTCTGAAAACGTGTCGCAAAATCCAGCGTGCATGTTCATCATTACAGTATGCGCGGGAATCCGAAAGAGCCAGTGTTGTGAAAAACGGCCATTTTTGGTTTGGAGGTGCAAATTGTTGAGTTTTTCTCCGTTCCTCTGTTGTCTGTTTGTATGTGTCCTCATTAGGCCTGGACCACTACAGGCCAGAGGTCTATGAGCACAGCAAGCGCCTCCTGCTGCACCTACTCATAGCACTATCGTGTAATAACAACTTCCAGGTAAGGCAGTCTCGTGTTCTTCCACCCCGCCCTCCTCTCCTGTTCTTCCTCTCCTCCCCCCCCATTTCCTGTTGCTTTTTCTCCTCTTATTTTATCAACTCGTTTTCATCGACCCCCACCTCTTTCATCTCATATCAGGTCATTGCCTCCGTGTTGATGTTGACCAGAGAGAGCAGCGACAACAAGACCCTGACCATCAAATCCAGCTACCACATCAGCCATCACCACTCAAGTAAGATCCGCTCCATCCTCGGAGCCCTAACGGCTGCCCACTAACGGACCACGCTCACCACTCTCCTCCCCAACAGACATGCCCGACTTCCTGCGGGAGTGCCAGGCATCGCCCATGGCCGACTCTGGCCTCAGCTCCACGTCCAACTCGTCCTCGGCCAGCCTCGGCGGTGGCAGCACCGCGGGCAGCGTGGGGAACCTGCCCCTGGTCACGCCTGACGACTTGGAGGACCTGGAGGACACGCCCCACGAGACAGATGAGAAAACCAACAAACTCATCGAGTTCCTCTCCACCAGGTGAACGAGTGCACAGTATCAATTTCAGTGTATTTATTTCGGAGGCTCTGTGCATAATATAATATTGTTTATAATTATAAACTGGACAATGATTCTTGTATCCAAATTAAAAGAAATCAAAAAATATATATACATGCAATTTTACCTGGGCGGCAAGGTGGAGCAGCTGGAAAGCGTTGGCCTCACAGTTCTGAAGTCCCGGGTTCGATACCGGACCCACCTGTGCGGAGTTTGCGTGTTCTCCCCATGCCTGCGTGGGTTTTTGTTTTTTTCCCCGGGCACTCCTGTTTCCTCCCACATCCCAAAAACATGCGACATTAATTGGACATTCTAAATTCCCCCAATGTGTGATTGCAAGTGTGGGTGTTTGTCTCGATGTGCCCTGCGATTGGCTGGCAACCAGTTCAGGGTGTACCCCGCCTCCTGCCCGTTGACAGCTGGGATAGGCTCCAGCACTCCCCGCGACCCTTGTGAGGATAACCGGCTAAGAAAATGGATGCATACAATTTGTTTTATTTTTCAAAAAGAAACAAAATAACTTCAGTGCAACAAGTGTAATCCAAGAATCATATACTTTGCCCAAGCAAGTTATTATTAAATTATAATCAGACGATTTCCATTTTATTTATTTAAAATGACCAAAAAGGAAGAATTGGGCCCTGCAGAATGAGTTGAATATGTTTTATGAGGCATGGGGGGGCAGTTTGACCTGCAAGTTAACAAGAGGATTATCTACTATATGAATAATTGTTAAGTAATAATTAAAATTTTTGGTTGTTTTGAAGAAGATGAAATCAGTTTTAATAGAATTGGAATACATATTTTTTTCTTCTAGATTTTAAAATACATAAAATGGTTAATACGACCTTCAGCAAAAAATCTGAATTGTTCAGGAATGAAAAGGAGTTAATTGAAGTGGAAAAGGGTAAATGATATACACGATTTATATTTAGAATCAATTGTGGACGGTGAGTTTTGGAATGTTAAAAGGGCATGAAGTGTACCTGAGGTAACGTGATGTGTGGTGCTACTGGTGGCGGGTGTGCAGTGCCTGGAGTACTGTTTTGTCGTTGCTCAGAGCCTTGGGGCCACTGTGGGTGCACGAGGACATAACGCCCAAGAACCCCAACTCCAAGAGCACCGAGCAGCTCTCCAACTTCCTGCGCCACGTCATCTCCGTCTTCAAAGAGTCCAAGTCGGGTGAGGATTGATATCCTTTTACTTCACGACTACAGTACAGTACTTTGTTACGTTTCGAATTACATCATTTTGGAATATATGCCTGGTAATGAAAATTAGCCCAGCAGAATAAGTTTCAGAATAATTTTTCAGAATTTATTTTAATTTTGGTCATGACAAATTGGTAACTATAAGTTACTATCAGCATTTTTAAAAAAAAAATTTTAGAAAATAAACAAAAATGAGACCAGGGGAAGAATAGTCATATCTATGTAACTGAATAACAAGGATATCAAATACATTTAACATGGTAATGTAATTTTCAATGTTTAAAAAAAAAAAGGAAAAGAAAGCAGCAAAGGGAGAAATAAGGCCAGCAAAAGAGTTTTGTTGTTCTTTTAAATTATTGTCTGAATTGCAACTTCATCAATAGTAATTCATAATTATAACTTGTGAAAACTTAAAACTAGGGTAATTCAACAAAGTTTAATAATATATATTTTTGCCAATTTGATCATCTATCCTTCCATTTTCTGAACTGCTTAGCCCCACTCGGGTCGCGGGCATGCTGGCATCTATCTCAGCTGACTCTGGGTGAGAGGTCGGGTACACCCTGAACTGGTCGCCGGCCAATTTCAGGAATTTGATCAACAGCAATTTCTTTTTTTTTTTTTTGGGCCATTACATTTATGAAAGAAAAGGAAAAATGATGTTCAGTGAAATAATTTTATGTCCTATTTCTTTGAGGTCAATTTGACGAGCAATTGATCATGGTGCTTATTAAATAAATATATGATTGCAATTCTATATTTTGGAAATAAATTTAATAAAGGAAAGGTTAAAAAAAATTACAGTGACTGAGTATTTGTAGACATTCAAATGTAAATATTTCTGATATTGTGTTCCCTTTAAAACTTTTTCAGTGGGTCAATGTAACCTACAACAGCTTTAGACTCCAACAGGAGAAGCAATGAGTAATATTGCAAACTTTTTTTTTTTTTCATCCAGACTTCCACCTGGAGCAACAGCTGAGCGACGTGGCCCTGCAGACAGCGCTGTGCAGCTCCTCCCGTCACTACGCCGGCCGTTCCTTCCAAATATTTCGAGCACTCAAGCAGCCGATCAACAACCACGCTGTGTCCGACCTGGTGTCGCGCCTTGTGGAGGTGGTGGGTGAGCACGGGGATGAGGTGCAGGTGAGGTTCTAGCCCTCCCAAAAAAACAAAAAAAAACCCCAAACACAGACTACTTTTCTTTCTCACGAGGTGTTTTTCTGGGGGGGTGGTCAGGGCTACGTAATGGAGGTCCTGCTCACGTTGGAATCGGTGGTGGTCAACCTGGCAGAATGTCTGAAGAACAGCGACCTCATGGCGGCGCTAACCAGGTTACCGTCTGCTCTTTAAGCCGTTTGGACAAACCTGTCTTGAAAAAATGCTAACCTGCTAACAATGAGAATGCTCACATTTAGCAAGATACCTACCGTAATTTCTCGAGTATAATGCGCCCTGAAGTATAACGCGCACCCCCAAAGTTGACCTAAAAATCTTCCAGGTTGCCGGCATCATCGACACGAGTGATGACACATTTCTTTTAAATGCAGCTGCACAACGAGCCGTTGTAGTTTGCATTTTTTTTGTCTTGGTTTAAATTAAAACAAACTCACGGGCTTTCGTTTCTGATCTTTGGTGCGGTAGCAAGAAGCACGCTACGCTAACGATCGTAAAATGCAAGCTCCCCAAAGAGGTCATAGAGTTCAGGTTGGGGGCGCACATTACCGTAATAAATATGAATAAGTAACATAAGACGTCAAATATCATATCGAATGTATATACCTTTTTTTTTTACCATTCTATGTACCTGTATACATCTATTCAATGTGATTGTATTTTTTATTTTTCATCCATACCTAAATATAATGCGCTCTATTAACTTTTTGAAAATATCTTTTGGAAAAATTTGCCCATTATTTTTGAGAAATTACGGTATCTTTGGACAAACCTGATTTTCCCTAATCTATCATATCGATTGATATGTGGCTTACTACTATGCTAACAGCTGTCATGCTATCTGTCCCCCTCCCAGGACGTCGTCCCCTGACTTTGTGCTGAGCGACAAGCTGATGAATCGGAAGAGCACGGGCCAGCTCAACTTTCCCGGGCCGGGCTTAGCGGGCCTGTCGTCGCAGCGCCACCAACGCTCCTACTCTGTCCCCAAAAAGTTCGGCGAGTGCGGCTACCAGTCCAGCGACCCCCCACGTAGTGCCACACTTGACCGCATTCAGGCAAGAATATTGATGTAGATTTTAATACTTTGAAGTGGGTCCAATTAACATCACATTTTGTGTGTGTATTCATTCGTTCTGATAGGCCTGCAACAGTCACGGCCTGCCGCGGCTAGGGAGGAGCCCCGGGTCCTGCACATCATCGACCAATCGCATCGATCCCAGTGTCCTGTCGGACCCCGCCCACGTTTCGCACCCATCTTCCATACTGGCCACCGTCTTCTGGGTGGCTGTCTCCCTCATGGAGTCTGACTTTGAGTTTGAGTACCAGATGTCCCTGCGTCTTGTGCACAAGCTCCTGTCCAAGGTGCAAAAATCAGTCAATCATTCAAGTAATCAATCAATCACTCTTTTCATACAAACATTGCATCACAGCATGGATGAGAAACACCAGAAGGTTCAACATATATTAATATATCATGTAGAAGGGAGTTTGCAAATACAGAATTGATTATTTATGAACTGTATAAAAAATAAGAAAAAAAATAGAATATCAAGCCACCAAAATAGGCTGTGTAATGCATTTATTTTTTTACATTTTTTTCTGCATTTTTAAACTTTAAAATGGATCAAAATTGACCTGCAACGTAACAGAAAGGTTTGTTTGCGATGTATTGGAATTCATTTAAAACAAGAGGGATTTTTTTTATACAATATTCTTATTAAAAACAAGGGACTGTAAATTAATAATTATTTTGGAAGTGGCTTGTAGAAACAATTTTTTTTTTTAATTATATAAACCATTAAACCATATTAGAATATTAAAGAAAGGAGCAAAGAACAAAAATGTAGTGAGATGTTTTAGCATGATTTTTTATTTTTTTTTACTTTAAAACATGTCAATTTGACCCACAACATTAAAGCGTTGATATACCATATATGCAGGGTGTTACTAATGAAGAAAAGAGGGGAAAACAACAATAATTAAGTGAGCGGAAATCCTTTTGTTCGATAACAAATTAAATACTTTTAACATAGTTATAATTCAGATTAAAGATCCAGAGCAGAATTGGCAGGAAAGGCTTGTTTGGTGAATGTAACGCAAGAACAGCCCATCTCAACCCTCTCGGCCAGGTTCCCTTGGACAGAGCGGAGAACCGCGAGCGTCTGGAAAAGCTCCAGGCTCAGCTGAGGTGGAGCGGCTTCTCGGGCATCCAGCAACTCCTACTCAAGGGCTTCACCTCCCAGGCCACGTCCGACCTCACCCTGCAGCTCTTCTGCCAGCTCACCCCCGTGTCCCGTGTGCCCGTGGTGGACAGCTCGCAGTCTTTAGGTAGTACTAAGTCCCGCGGCCACGTTCCTTCTGCACGACGGTGCTAACCCGCACTCGTTCCTCAGGTTTCCCGCTCAACGTGCTGTGTCTGCTGCCGCACCTTGTGCAGCACTTTGGACACCCCACGCAGTTCTGTAAGGAAAGTGCAGAGAGGATCGCGCAGGTAACGTGCACATAATTTTTTTTTTTTTTTGCATACATTTTGTCTTTGCGTATTAGGCCTCTAATTCACATGCAAACTCCTTGTTCATTAAAAATGACCTGACCCACCATAGTGAAATTATTCTGTATTTTTTTGTAGTCTTCTTCATATTTTCCAACATTTAACTTTTTTTTTTTTTTTGTGATTATCGTGTTCTCTCTCATCAGGTTTGTTTGGTGGAGAAGAACACCAAGCTGTCCCACCTGGCCCACGTGATGACGCTGTACAAGACGCGCTCATACACGCGGGATCCTTTCTCCTGGGTCAGCGTGGTGTGCCGCTACCTCCACGAGGCCTTCTCGGACATCACGCTCAACATGGTCACCTACATGGCGGAGGTGCGGACATCTTGTTCGTATGTGCTGCCCGACATACTAATGACAGCGCTAATGCAATAATTGTGTGTCGTGCAGCTGCTGGATAAGGGCCTTCCCAGCATGCAACAGTCCTTGCTGCAGATCATCTACTGCCTGCTCAGTCACATGGACCTGAGCGCTGTGCACGTCAAGCAGTTCAACGCCGACGTCACAAAGACCATTGAGAAGTTTGTTCAAGTAAGTTCCTCAAAGATTTAAAAAAAAAAAAAATTGGGGGGGAGAATGAAGAAAAGAACTGAATTGAGGTGAGAGAATATTTCATACCATCATTTTTTGCGTGCTATTTTTAAAATATTATTAATTAATTATACATCTCGGGCCGTCCTTCTTGATTTAAAAAAAAAATTATATCTCATCATTAATCCAGTTTTCATGTCATGAATCAATCTGACCCACAAAGTATTTAACAAGTATTCTACATTTGAAATTATTAAATATAGAGAGGAAAGTTTTGTTCCAAACATTTTTAAAACATGTTCAGTATTGTTTTTTTTTTTTTTTAGTTTTCGTTTAAATAGACATTGTATTGTTTTTTTTTAATGAAAAAAATCTAAATATATTTTTCAAAAAATAAATGGGGGCAACAGAAATTTTTTTCCAGCCTTTTTTCTAAATACATTTTTTTTCCTGAAATTTTCAGGTTGAAAACAAAAGAAAAAAAAGAATATCAAGGCCAACAAAAGAACCTCTAAAAAATGTAAAGTAAAATCTGCATCTCCTCAGACGGTGCACTGGAAAGACGCCTTGAATATCTTGAAGCTGGTGGTGTCGCGCTCGGCCAGCCTGGTACACCCGGCATACAGTCACGGCCACGGCGACATCTCCAACCTGGAGGTGAGCCGAGTGTGGGACGGTTCGGCCAAGGCCCTGCCCGGGAAAACCCTGGACTTCACTTTCGACATCTCCGAGGTAAGGCAAGAGAGGGCTGAGATTTTAAGGCCGTATCGCCCGTCCCGAGCCGGACGGACACCCTTTCCTCCGGAAGCCACGGGAACGTGTCTTCACTGATTTCTTCTCCACGCAGACACCAGTGATTGGGCGGCGCTTTGACGCCCTGCAGGGTTCCGGCGTCAGGGAGGGCAAAGCCCGAGCCATGGCCGTCACCCGCAGCACATCTTCCACCTCATCGGGGTCCAACTCCAACACCATCTTGGTTCCTGTCAGCTGGAGGCAACCACAGTCTTCTCAGGTAGCGGTATTTTACCCTACTTGGCGAAACAGGTTCAACTTGACAAAAGTCAGCTGCGCATACTTTTGGCTTGGACATGACACAATGTAGTCAGGTGGTTTCTTTTTCGAAGGATAGGAAAGTCATAAGTTGTATGTTTTGACAAAACACAATTTTTCTTTGTGAGAACATAGATGAAAAGATTTTGTAAAGCATTGTATTGTCAAGAAAGTTAGATTTTTCAAGAATAATCTTTTAGGGTGATGCCATATTTTCTTGAAAAAAAAATGGACTTTTTGTTTTTATTTCCGTCTGCTTTAGAAGCGAACCAGAGAGAAGCTGGTAAATGTTCTGTCTTTGTGCGGACAAGAAGTTGGACTGACAAAGAACCCGTCGGTAAGCCGCTGCCTCACGCCCTTCTGGAACCACGGTTGACTTTATTTCTTAAACAAAGACTCACTCTCATTTTTTTTTGCCGCCACCAGGTGATCTTCTCATCCTGCGGTGACCTGGACATGATGATGGAGGTGCGCGAGAGCGGCGTGTCGTCGGAGGAGGGCGGCACCAGGGAGGACACGCTGGACGACACCGCCAGCGAGCAGCAGTTCCGGGTTTTCAGAGACTTCGACTTCCTGGATGTGGAGCTGGAGGACGGAGAGGTGAGCGCGGGATTTATTCCATGGTAACGTCTCTGTCGTCTTCGCACCATGGTGTATTAGGGCCATAACTAAGAATAATGAATGAGAATAATCTTTTTATTTTGCTGATTAAAATTGTATTTTTGTGATATATACATATGTATATATACATTTTTTTTCTGTCCTCATATATATAAGGCCAAAAAAAATTGCAAACATAAGTTATCAGGAGTTTTTAAGAATAATTTTTAGTAGAAAGTAGAAAGTTATATTTTCTGTTTTTAAAAATAGATGAGAATGAAGTAAAACATTTTCTCAAGAAAAATATTTTTTTTGAAGGAAAGAAGACGAGATTTATTTCCCGCAAAAAAATTGTATGGTTTACGGCACAGGTGTCAAACTCAAGGCCCGGGGGCCAGATCCGGCCCACCGCGTGATTTTATGTGGCCCGCAAAGCTAAATCATGTGTATTAACTTCTGTGATTTTTGTTCAAATCTGTACCAAAATTTCAACTTGTCATATCATAAATGATAACATTGAGGTTTTGTTAACCATGTTTGTGTTCCCAAACAACAAGAGTTGAAAATCACATTCTCTTTGATTTTTGATTCCTAAAATTCCATTTGGAAATATGATGATGCGGTCAAAGATTTTTATGGTTTCACAGTCATAACGGCCCGATGAGGTAAACCAGAATGCCAATGTGGCCCTCGAGAAAAAAACAGGTTTACGGGATTGTAATGTTCCAAGAAAAAAGTGTGACGAAAAAAATATATTAAACGAATAAAAAAAAATTTCCGTGAAAATGGTCAGACTATTACTTCAGTGTGGCCCTAATACTCTGTGATGCTTTGTGTTCTTGAGTTTTTACGCTTCTTTGTTTTTTTTTTTCCAACTACATGCAATTTTTTTTCATTTAATGGATACATTCATATTCTCTCTCTCTCTCATTTCTCTCTGTCTAACTGAGTGTCTCTCTTTCTCCCCTGTGCCACCCAGGAGCTCCAGGTAAGTTTTCCCCACATTCAGCATCGAACACGAGCTTTTCCTCTCACAGCTGTGCTGGTGTTGCTGGCTCCTTGACCATTGTTGCTGTTGTTCAGAAATGGGGGACGACAACCACATTGTCCATTTTTGGGACTTTGGATTTGCTTTGCAAAACTGCTAAAAGCCTCGACTTGACTTTGACCGGAAGTGTAGTGTCGTTTTTAGATACACAGACACAGACGCACACTTATTCACAAAGTAAAGTGGAGTACAGTAAAGAGTCTCACAAAAGTGAGTGCATCTGTCAGATTTTTGCAAATATTTGATTATATTTTTGATGGGACAAAAGTGGAAAAAAATATACATGACGTCTGAGTGCTTCCAGTGCTGAAAGGTCTTCTTCAGGTTAATACGCATGTGTGCAGGATTTTTGGAATTTTTATACTTTTTCTCATTTTCGCTCCGCTTCCGCATGTTCACTTTCGCTCCGCGTGCATTTCGCTATGGACGTCTCACAAAGCCAAACGGAGCGAATGAAAGAACACAGAAACAAATGTGAACGTATTGTTTGTTATTTATCAACTGGAAGAAAAATTCCCAAAATTCTATGCGCATGCGCGTTAATCCCAAGGGGACTTTTCAGCACGGGGGAGCGCTCAGACCGTCACACCGGCAAATGAAAACTGTAGTCGTGATACAACTTGTGTAACGGTAAAGTTACTCTCCCCTCATGGTAACATATTCATTGATTTTCCGAGCTGCTTATCCTCACGAGTGTGGCAGGAGGGCAGGAGGTTATCCCAGCTATATTCGGGCAGGAGGCGGGGTACACCTCTGAACTGGTTGCAAGCCAATCACAGGGCACATCGAGACAAACAGTCGCATTCACAGTCGCACCTTGGGGCAATTTACAGTGTCCAATTAATGCATGTTTTTGCGATGTGGGAGGAAACCGGAGTGCCCGGAGAAAAGCCACACAGGCACGGGGAGAACATGCAAACTCCACACAGGCCGAGGCCGGGATTTAAACCCCGGTCCTCAGAACTGTGAAGCCAACGCTCTCACGAGCTGCTCCACCGTGCCACCTCATTGTAACACAACGCACAGATCATCTAGTGAACCGTCACCATTTGTGGGGAAAAAAGACGCATTTAAAAAAATATTACCCATTTTCCTCTTCTTGACTTCTCACTATTTTAACCCAAGTAACGACTTCAGTTGACTTACTTGAAATTTCGACTTGCCTGACTTTCCCTTTCAGTAATTTGGACTTGCTTGAAACTTGAAAAGGAAGGGCTTAAGACTTGCTTATGACGTTCACATATCGTCGCTGTCGGGCGGAAATTGTGTGGACCAATATGCTCAATAGTATATTTTCATTATTTTCCATACTATTGGTCTGTCCACATGTTGTCAGTCGTTATTCAACAATGTAAAATGTTAAAAGTAGTTTTAGAACAAATCTAGTAGCTCTTGCACACTTTGAACTGTCTGAGAAGCTGATTAATCTCCATTTTTTCCTCCAGTGCGTCATTATGTCGCTTCATGATTGAAAATATGGATGTTTTTTAGCCAATAATAAATGACAATAGTTACATTAGATACTTTTAAGTAAGCCTCTGTTGTTAAAAATGGATTGCATTAACGCTTGGGTGGAAACGTAACTGGTCAACCGTGAAAGAAAGTGCAAGATGGCGTTTTAGTTTTTTTTGTTTTTTAAATTTTCTGATAAATAGTAATGTTACCGATCCAAGTATTCCCCAGGACAATGACGATATGTGACTTCCTCCCCCCTCTGTCAATGTTGTCGCGAATACGTGTCAATAACCGCTTCTCGCCCGGCACCCGTTACCGTGACGCATCGCCGTCGAACTCGAAACATTCACCGCCATCCCCCCGCTCCTTCTTCCCCACCCCCGCCGGCTGCCGTTTTTCTGTACGTTCGCTCCAGGGCGAATCCGTGGACAACTTCAACTGGGGCGTGCGGCGGCGATCCCTGGACAGCACCGAGCTAGGCGACCTGCTGGAGGAGAGTCAGCACTCGGGCAGCACGCCCAGCCTGGGACACGAAGATCCCCACGATTCCGAGGAGTCCTCCGAGGAAGAGGAGTCCTCGACCAGCCACAGCCTGTCGCACTCGCAGCTGGTGTGTATGGGCCGGTATCAGAACGTCACGTAATTCAAGATGCGTTGCATTGTCAATGGGAACCAAATCCTGCTGCGATTAGCGCGCGCCACAAGATTTCAGGCAAAGCATTACATTTTGTCACAGTTCCTTGACATGTTGGCATCTAATTGAAGCTCTTCAACACACTTCAACATAGTTCTTTGGCACCATGATGCCAGCAAAGCTTTACTTCAGTCTAAATGAAGGTCTTCACCTCTCTTCTGTGGAACTATGTGGTACTGTTACAATTTCATGTGCGACTCTGCAATTTGTTGTATGACAGATGTGCTTTGACCTTCCAGACTAATCCATCCCCGTCGGACGAGACCAACCACACGGACTCTCTTTCCACATCGTATGACACGTCCGCCGACCCACAGTCCTTCGGCGCCACCACGCCGGGCCAGGGTGTGCTGCTGCTGCACGACCAACTCGGCCTCCATGTGAGACTGCACACAATCTCGTACAGCGGAGACTCTCAAAGTTTTGGTTGGATTGTATTTGTCTCTTGATGCCACAAAATGGCAACAATGAATTACTTTTGAGCAAGATATGGCGATGGCCTAACCCCAGATTGAGAACCACCGACACACAGCATCTAAAGTTTTTTTTTTTTTGTAAACGCTGACGGCGCATCTGCATCCCGGGGGCAGGCGAGGGCGTGCGGCGACGACGAGGAGACTCAGGCTCAGGACGACGAGCTGTCTTTGAGCACCAACGAGCTTCCCGTCGGCTCGGACTGCGGCGAGAGTTTCACCCTGGACCTGCCGGGACAAGCACAGGCTCAAACGCCTCATCTGGACCGTCAGGTCAACTACTGCCAACCGCCGCTGGACTTTCTGGATCCAAACAGTCTGCCGAGGTGAAGACCGACTTATTTTGTGGGTCAAATTTCCATACCTGTGTAAAAGTTACCATTTTTTTCTTCTTTTTAATCTAATTTAAAAAAAAAAAATTTCAATAAACCTATTTAAAAGTCTAGAAAAATGTCTTTCAATTGGTCTAAAACTACCTCTGCTGAACTTATTTTTGTTCTTTTTTTCTTATTAGATTTTTTTTTGGCGGGGGGGTAATAAAAAGTCCTTATTAATTGCTAATAATATTGAGCCAGCCTGGATTTTTTTTTTTTATATATCCCAAAAAATATATTAATCATTATATATGTTCTTTTGCTTTTGTTAAGTACGTATTTTCATTCAGTGTTGCATTTTCTTACCTGGTCACATTGACACAAGCACATTTGAAGTGCAATAACGAAAGCAAAAGACCTTAGAAGAGGCCAACTCAGCTCTTGTTTCCCGTCTCCACGGCGACAGGTTACGCGACGACGTGGACGACTTGGAAGACTTGGGCTTCCCGCCTCCGCCGTCCCCGTTTTTCTCCGCCATCCTGGCCGCCTTCCAGCCAGCCGTGTGCGACGACGCCGAGGAGGCGTGGCGCTGTCACGTCAACCAGCTGGTGACCGACTCGGACGGCTCCTGCGCCGTCTACACCTTCCAGGTCTTCTCGTCACTCTTCAGTGTGAGGCCTCCCACAGGTTTTTTGGCACCGTTGGAAAAGTCCTGACTCCCCGTTTGCTTTGCGGAGGTTTCCGTGCCCTCTTTTGAACTTCTCGTCACCTCTCCATCTCCAGAACCTCCAGGGGAAGTTCTGCACCCTGACCACGGATGTGGCTTCCTACTTGGGCGAAGGCCTGAGGGGGATCGGCTCCAAGTTCCTCAAGTCCTCTCAGATGCTGACCACCTGCTCCGACTGCCCCACCATCTACATCGATGCAGAGACCGTGAGTTCTACACACGCTAGAGACCCGATTCAGGTTAGTTGTTGACTCTGTCCTCACACCCCCTGCACTTCAGATCATGTCTTACGGCCTCCTAGAGAAGATGAAGTTCAGCGCACTGGAGCTGCAGGAGTACCTGGACACGTACAACACCAAGGAGGATGCGGCTGTCACGGTAAAACTCTTGAGGACCATTTTGTGTTTGGGCCTTAGGAACTACAAATACCGTACCAAGAAATAAAGGTTCCTGGAACTGCAAGTGCCAAGAACTAAAAGTTACAGGGACTACAGTTACCAATAATCAAATGTACCAAGAACTAAAGGTTATTGGAAATCCTTTTGCCCTGAAGTAAAAAGTCCAGAAACTACAAGTGTAATCGGAGTAGAATTACTCAAACTAAAGACTAAACGTTCCTGTAACTACAAGTACCCACACCTAAAGGTTCTTGCAACTACAAGTACCAAATATTGCCCTGGAACTGCATGTATCAAAAAGTTTAATTTACTATACTACAAGTATGTGTACCGGAAACTAAAAGTTCCAGAAACTACAAGTATAATTGAAATTGTATTATTTCAGAACTACAAGTACCAAAAACTAAAAGTCACTACAACAACAAGTACCAAACCTCAACTATGATAGAGTGGTTCTAAATACATTAAATGCGCTATATTAAATGTGAAATATGATGTCACCATGGTACACTAGCTGTATAAAACCACAACTGTGATATGCTAAATAGTACCATGGACTAAAAGTTCCTGTGATTTGTTGCTTCCTTCAGTGGCTGCGCAGCTGTAAGGACACATTTCCCAGGTGCCCCAGCGACAGCGTGGTCACATGCCAGCCCGGAGACTCCGAGGAGAAAGTAAGGAAAACATGAGCATAATTCACATACATTCTGTAAAAAAATCAAAAGAAGAAGTCACTGGTTTCTTTAAGGCAGCACATGGAACTTTCTCTAACAACGACCGCTGCTCCACTACACACTCATTTTTCTAGTTTACCTTACACCCGCCCCCCGCCCCCACTCTTAAAGACGTACGCTCATAATTACAAATGTTACAGTACTTACGTAGCCCATCAATGTGTTTTATAATGACAGCGTCCACAACTGTTGCTTTAGTTAGCAAGACAGTCTGGGCAACGTAGAGCAAAGAGGACCTGGACGTGCTGCTTATGTTTACTTTCGATATTAATGGAGAAAGTTAAAAAAAGAACAGCTGTTGTTTTAAGATGCAACGACAGTCGGAGTATATGAATAATCAAAGAAAAAGTGGTTAAACTGGACGAGATATTCTCGAGTGGGAAAGGTCTGGTCTGAAGCCAAAGTACAAAGTGCAGGATAAGATGGTGTGTCATTTTCAAATTCCACCTTGGCACGGCCTGGTCCAGGATGAAAGTGCAGACAATACAGTGCACAAAAAGCTAATTTTGTATTCAAAATTCAGGAGGCAACATAACATTAACCTTAAAATGGTTTGGGAGCATTATCATCCCTCCTCGGTAGCTCGCGAGAGGCTGGCTGCTTAAAAAGTAGATCTTGGGGTAAAAAAAGTCTGGGTACCCCTGTTCTAAATATATCTCTGAAAAATCACATTATCAACCACAAACTCGCCCTATCCTTACGTTGATACCTTCGCCAAACATGATGAGACTCTTATCAGAAGCTAACACAGGTCTATGCTAAAGCTGTACCGCTGTTTGCCTTCTGGTTTTGGTGTGCTAGTTCTCCAGGCAACATTGTTCTTTTGTGCTTTAACTTTGTCCAGCCTAGCTGCCAAGTCATATCTCATTTGAGAGCTTGACACCCGAGTTGGCACCATTGGTTCTAGCTCTGTTCGTTGGCATGTGCCTGACTGACACTCTTTTCTTCCTCTAACACATTTTCACGCTGTCTAGCAAATGGAGTCTCTGGCTGTAAGTTCTTCTCTTTGCTCTCTCCGAATAAAAAACGCTCATCAATTCTGCATGCCTGTTTGCCACAACCACGTTTCAAAGCCGCCGTCGTCGTCGTCGCCGCCGTGTCCGTTGCGCGCGACTGATCCTGACTGCTGTTCGTTTTCATTCTCGCAGCAACTGGAGCTGTGCCAGAGGCTCTACAAGCTGCACTTCCAACTCCTGCTGCTCTTCCAGTCCTACTGCTCGCTTATCGGGCAGGTTCACGCCATCAGCTCCGTGCCTGAGGTGAGCGGATCGACTGGAAATGAGAAGGACGTTTTAAGTCTTACTTCCCCTTAAAGTTGCAAGACCTTGGTACTTTGAGGGACATGTCCAGGAAGGGAAAATCAAAAATAAGTCATGTCTCCATTGGTGTCGTCGCAGCTGCTGAACATGTCTCGGGAGCTGAGCGAGCTTCGCGCGAGCCTGCAGGCGGCGGAGGCGGCAGTGGCCAGCGACCTGGAGCACGAACATTCGGCCCACTCGGCCCACTCGCTCCACGCCCACGCTGCCCACATGGCCGCCATGGTGGTGCCCAGCTTCCCGTCATCGGAGGCGGCAGTCAAAGCCATACTGGAGTGTCTCAGGAACCAGGAGTTCACCAAGGCTGTTCGTTACATTCAGGAGTGCAGGTACACAAAGGGAGGAAATATTAAATATCACAATGTTAAAGCCAGATTTTGAGATCTTACTTTGTCTTTGTTCCAGACGTCGGTGGCCTCACGGCGTGTTCGGTGGCAGCTCTGAGAAGGAAGTCCAGACTCTGCTCAACGTGTACTTCCGGCATCAGACCTTGGGGCAGACTGGCACCATCGCCCTGGTGGGCTCCCGTCAGGATCTGGGCCTGATCTGTTCCAAGCTGCTGGAGCTGAACGGCGAGATCCGCGACATGATCCGCCGCGCTCAGGGCTACCGCGTGGTCACGACCTACCTCCCCGACTCCAGCGCCTCCGGGACCAGTCTCTGACAGCAGCACTCAGGGAGCCCCCCGAGGACCCCGGGGCGGCGTACCGAGGAGCCGCCTCCCGTACGCCTCCAAACTACGGTTCCCGCCCCTTTCCGCAACCAATTCTAGACTTTCATCCCCTCGTTAATTTAACGGGACCGGGGCGGCATTTTGATGCCTTCAGAAGACGCCCGCTGCCTGTTACCCACGGGGACAAATGGGACGCTGTACCAACTGTTGCATCACAAACAAATCTGCCATCTTACCCCGGCCCACCGCCTGACACCTCTCTGTTCCAGCACCTCCCTCGGTCACCACCCCAATATCCTCACCACGTAGTCAACCGCCACTCCGTTCCGGCCTCCGGGCCTCTCACCTTACCCCATCCTGAGGGCACAGGGGAGGTGGCAGCGTGGGATTGCTGCTGCCCAATATGGGGTGCCGGCACACCCTTGTCTCGCTACCTGGGCAAGGTGGGGCATGCTACTGTGCCCCTCCTGAAAGTAGGGCGGCTCCTCAACGCCGAACCCCCCGACATCCCTGAGACTGGATATCCATAATATCCAGTAACTCGTGAGGACAATGGACATACTAGTACACAGAATAAGAGATGGATCTCAAAGAAACACCCCTCACCATGCCGGGAATTTGTTCCGTCAACATCCGAAGTGGGGCACCCCGCCTCGGTGGTGGCTTCCTGAACGCTTGACGTCTGAACGTCTGACGCTAGCGCTAATTGGGACGCCAAGACTGCGTCTGATTTGCGGGGAAGGCGGAAAGCCCCCGTCCCGTTACACACACCCAATCCCCCCCTCCCTAATGTCCAAATTGCACTAAACGGACCTACAGGATCAAGCGTTACTCTACCGTGAGAGACTCCAAATGCTAGAGTGACTTGACCCAAGATGACTGAAACGTCAAAGACATCAAGAACACACCGGCTGGTTTTTTTTTTTTTTTTTTTATTACCGCCGCAGTGACTCTGTAGCACCTTGGCACTGTCACGCCCTCTCGCTGACACTCCCGTGTTTTTGTCAGGATGTTTAAAGTGTAGCAATCTGTGTGTTCGTGTATGAGAGAGTGTATATGTGTATGTGTTTATGCCAGTAAGTCCAACAGAGTCTGTTTGTGTTTGAGCGCCTGTGTGCTGACATTCAGCACCCTCAAAAGTGTGCGACTACTGATCACTCCCCACCCCTCATCAGTCATGTGACCTGCATGCGTCCTATAGGGAGTGTTGCAAATATTTATTACTGACAAATCTGAGAGATGATCAGTTTGTATGCACTACTGAAGGAACTTTAATCTCACGTGGGTATGATTTCTTGTGTGTGCGTGCGCATGCTGATGAACGAGATATTGCACATTTTTAAAAAAAAAAAGAAAAGATTTTTAGATTGAAACTGTAGGTTTTGTCCACGTTGTAAATACTTTTACAGACATTGTGTGGTCATTTTCAGTTCTGTCCAACTTGGTGTCCAAAGTAAAAGTGTTAAAACAATCCATGCATCCATTTTCTATAGCACTTATCCTCCTTTAGGTTGCTTTAAAGGTTTAGTGTCATCCCTATAAACATTTTAAAATAGATATTGTAATGAAAAATGCATAATATTATTCACTTCAATGTCTATACGAAAAAAATAAATGTGAGCGGAGAGCGCGTCATTTGACATCCGAGTGGTCGCCATATTGGCTGCATCTCCTGCCCGTGACATCACCCTGGACATTCGTCGTTGAAAACACGCTGTGGGCGTTACTGTGGGAGACAAAGACGCCCCTTCTGACACGGAAGCTCTTTACGAAGAAGACCACATCTCACTTAGTCAAAAATCCACAAATTATCAGTGACAGGACACTTAACATTGAGTGTAGCTTTTGTTCCTGTGATAACAGGAGGGGTGGAGCTAGGGTGTTGTGACTAGGTGAGCTTTAAACAGAGGCAGTACTTTATCTCAAAGTGTGGTTCTGATCACATTATGTAGTGCAAGTGTCAACTATAATTATTGAATTGTTGAGAGTGTCTGACACATTGGGGTACTTTAACATGATTAAATTCATGCAGAAAAACACGCATAACGGGATGGTTAAAACGTGGGAACAAATTCTCAGTCCTTACTTGGGATGCACTTAGTTTATTCCTTACCAAAAAAAATAGAGGTCCCACACTAATGGCATCCTCACAACATCAAATGATGTACTTGAAGCTGTATGTGGCGTCGCAGGAGACCTTCATGCCCCGGCATCGGCAGCACAGATCCTGGCGGTGAGGCCTGGTCATGTTGATGTGCCGCTGCTTCCTCTCGCAGCTGCAGCACGTCTCGGAGCAACCCTGCACAGCGGCGTCGAGAAGAAGTTAAGAATTTCTCCTTCCCAAAAAATGGAATTGACTGCCTCACCACCAAAAAAAAAAAATAATAAAAATGTTATAATCCCAAAAAGATACATAACATTGTCCATATTCAAGTACATGTGTGCACATTTGCGAATAAATATATACATTTTTTAAAGCCACTGCCCCCCCCCTTTTTGTTTTTGATTGCTACCTTGCATATGATGGACTCCACTCTGTAGGGGTTGAAGCCCACCTGACACTTCCGGCAGAGCTGCTTGTAGTACACCTGCGGATGATCCACCACGTTGTAAACAAAAAGCTCGATGCATTACATGCAGGAAAAAAATATTGATGTACATTACACCATACCTTGTTGGTTCCAGAAATGCACCACACGTAAGCACTCTCCCACCGGATGTTACATTTCTTGCAGTGGAAGAAGCCGTACCTCTGCTCCAGAAACTGCACAGCACGTGAACGAAAGTGGAGAAATGTCCACGGGCTCGGTTGTCACGAAAATATCACCAATGACGAAACGTGGGTCAATTGTCAAAAACCTGTAAATTGGAGCCCCGCTTGGGACGAGGGACTGGGGTCTTGTGGTCTTCATCCGGGTGCTCACCCTCCTCCTCCTCTACCTGCTCGTCACGTGACTCAGACTTTCTGTCACTCAGTTTGGCCGGAAAACGGTGCTCCAGCATCGGCGAGTAGATGGACACCGGCCGGGTGAAGAAGCGCAACTGGCTCACCGGAGGCGGCGACTTCCCTGCAGCCTCGCCCTCCTCCTCCTCCTCCTCGTTGGGATGGAGGTGAGGCTGCAGGTCGCCCTCCCCCGGGCCTTGCAGCGTCTTGGGCCCCAGGGAGCACTGGACGGTCTTGTCCACTTTGGCGTTCACCTGCACGCCGCACTCGCGGGTCCGGGTCCCGCTGGCCGACGCCGCCTGGGCCAAGATAGCCCTGCACAGCTCCAGGTAGTTGACGCCGTGCGGCGTCACGAACCGCACCTGGTCCCGCTTGGCCCAGCAGACGCCCCCCGCGGTGGGGGCCGCAGCGGGGACACCCAGCACGCCGTAGGGTGGAGGGGAGGTGGACGGGAAGCCCTCCATCCTGGAGCCATAGAGTGAAACCCGAGGCGGGCGCGCCCGATCGAGTTTTATACAACATGTGATTGGATTAGGGAGGGCGCCAATTAGCTAATTGGGAACACGTTGTTTTTCACAGATAGATGTGTGTCATAGAAAACACGTACTTTTTAATATTTCGTTTTACACACAAAAAAATCCTGAAAGAAATGCATCATCTTGTGAAGATGCCGCTATTTTTGTAGTGAAAAATAATTTGTATAATGCAATGCAGCCGTTGAGTAGCAAACGGTCATCCCTGTCGGCATACGTCACGTAAATTTTTCACGAGGATATTAAAGTCATCTGTCTTCCTGCTCTGCAGTGCAGATGATGGCAGCCTTCCCAAACCTTCTGTTGGAGCGCCCCCTACCGGGATACCACGTTTTGTTTTGTTTTGTTTTGTTTTTTTTTTACCACAAAGACAAAGAAAGCAAACATTGATTCCGTTTATTTCTCGGGCTTTGCAGGACACTATTTGTGTCCGTTCGATTTCCTCCTACTGCAAATTGAACGCGGATTCGAGCCCGAGTTGAACCGAAATGGCCCGTTTGCGCGTTCAAGTCACGTCGGAAATGGAGAAATTATTATAAAAGCAAGTATTTATAATCGTGTAAATCTTGTCAACGTTGTCAATATAAGTAGCACCCAAATGGCCACCACTGGTTAGCATCTATTTACATTTTTTTTTTTTTTACCTGTCAATTGTTCATTAAAAGCTCCCCCCCCCCCCCCACCGTGTTGTTTTGTTGTTGTTTGTTTGTGTGTGTGTGTGCGTGTGTTTGCGCGTGTGTCCAGAAGCGCCCTTGGCCAAGCTGCAAACACGCACTTCCCCCAGCTGGGGGCGCTGCCCGCCCGGCCAGGCCGTCTCGATGCATTGCAGTGAACGTTCCCGTATTGGCGCCATTTTGGAGCGGCCAGGAGGGGGAATCGGCTGCGGAGGAGACGGCGACCGACCACAATTGAACGCAAACAGGTAGCCTAACCTCACAGAATCAAATAACTCCGTTTGACTCCTGCTGAATAAAAACCGCGGCAACGCCGTGGAGCGGACGGGTACGTAGGAGCGAGGCCCGGGAGCTGGTGGTCGGCCGGGGGGGGGGGGGGGAGACCTCTGTTGAGACGCCCCGCTTTCCGTGCCTGTGCGAGCCCAAGCGCAGCCCGCTCGGCTGGGCTGCCGCGTCCGACCCGGAGCGCTCGTGGTTGAGCTGCGCGCGGCGGTTCTCTCCGCTTGTTTTGCCGAGGTCGTCGCACGCGAATACCACCGAGCCTCCAGGGTGTTTGAACGGAGGCGGCGGCGGGGTCTTTCGGCGGCGAGGTGTTGGCTACCCGCGGGGATGTTTTTGTCCGCCCGCCCTCTCTCTGTCACCGCGGAGCTCCTCGGCTAAGCGAGGGTTAGCCGCCTAGCAGATAGCGAGCGCTTTCGGTGGCTATCCGGATTAGCTCCCCCTACGATGCTCGATTCCTCATTGTAAAAGATTTTCAAAAGATATATATTGATTTTATTTGAAATGGCTTCTTCCGACTTAAGTGTGAATCAATTTGCATCACTCACGCAAACAAGGGGCTAATCTGCTTTACCTCAACTGTTTTTACATCCTTAAAAAAATACTTTCATTCATCCAAATTAAATTGTCACCCCAACAATATGTCATATACACTTGTAATTTTGAAACTAACAGCAAAGTGCAGACAAATAGAGCATCATTGAGGAGGCAGAATTAAAAACTATGATTATTATCTATTTAATGTACACGGTAATGCAGATTTAGACGTGGCGTATTGTGTGTTAAGTAAATTGGACTCCAATTATGCTAGTGTAATATTTGTCCAACTAGAAGGTATGTGTGAAATTGCAAAGATGAATTAATTCACTTAAGGACCAGCATAATCAGACAGATCTTGATAAAACATAATTTCCCTGAGAAATATTAATTTATACATCTTGACAAACGGGGAAAATTTCTCCCCTGTGTTGTAATGCGTAGACCATAGCAGTTGTGTTTTTCTTTTTAATGTGACCTTTTTATTGGCTGTTTCAAACAACTTAAACTTGGTATACTTGGAAAGCTTGATAAACACATAAACATCTAATTGTGATCGTTATGGCAAGGCAAGTAATGTTTAGAAAATAAAGGACAAGAGACCGATTTTGCAGATGATGTGTGGTTTAATTTAGCATTCAAAACATGCATGGGAAAAAAAACCCCGCAAAAATAAGAGTTAAGAATGAAGACTCTTCCCTCCCTCCCCAATAAATTTTTGAAAAGCATACTGCAGTTAAGATATGGAAATTATCTGTGGAAGTGATGGACAAATATGAGCTATCATGGCAGGTTAGAGATGCATCACAAGTGCCACTGAAAACATATTTGGCAGAAACAGAGAAAATGTTTTTGAGGTAGGCTTATACGTTTATTTGAATGTGTGCACTCGCTCTTTTGAGAAATGTCGAAGTTGTGATGGAAAAACAAGGACAGGTGCTCTGTCACGAGTAGTTGGTGTATGATGGCGGTGATGTGAATAAGGGGTGGGGGGGGGCAGCAAAACACGGAGAACGGCGGCTCCATCTTTCAAATTGCGTGACCCAGTGCGTAGCTTGTTGAATAAAGCCTGTCAGTCAGCAGCAGATGGATACATCATTTTTTTCTGTGCCGTTACTATGCGTGCACATATGGAGTCGTTTGGAAGTGGTTTCTGTCAGGGTGTGATTTCACATTCTTTGTCCCCTAAATTCAGGCCATTGAGTGTGTGCTGTTTTACGGCCACCCCCCGGCTGACAACTGCACTAGAAATGTGAGAGGGCTGTGGCCGTAAACACGGGAAAATGAAGCTACGGCGGTGGTCTCGGAAACCGGGAATATTGATGTCATTGTTCATAAGAATTCTCATCTCATCAGATTTGAAATAGTGGTGCAGAGGTTGGTGGAAAAAGAGAGTTTGAATCGGATTGGGGATCAGTCGTCATGGTAAATGCTGCGTGTGAAAGTGTTTCCAAATCAATGAGTCTGCTGGATCAGGAGTAGGAATGGCAAAGTCACTTTGAGCCAGATATGATGGTTTGTGTATTACTTGTCTATATAATAGGAACACTTAAATGTCTGATGGATTACAAATTGTAAAATCCAAACACGTTCCGTGTTAGCCATCAGTGTATTTGCTCCACGTGAACACTGTTTATGTCTGTTCTGCATCAGAATTTGTGACATCATATAAAGTTTCGTCCGGACTTGATCCAGATTGCGTGTAAATGCAGCGCGTAAAAGCCCGTGCTTAAGCAAATGTGTCCGCCGGATCGGAAATTGATATGTCAAATCAAGTTTAATGCAGTTCTGATCCAGATTGCGTGGTAGTTGTCGGTGTAAATGAGCATGTCCGAGTAAATGTGCGTGGTGGACTTCAGAATTCCAAAGCAAGTTTAATCCAGATCAGGTCCAGATTGGGCATCGGACATAAATATCAAACTTCTCAAAAAAAAATGCGTCCTGTAAATGTTGGTTTAAATTAATGACTTTTTCAGAAAGGCAAAGTCAGCGGAATCCAGATTGGAAGTTATTTGTTAGTGTAAATACAACATTTGAATTTCATTGTTCAAGTAAATGTTTACGCCATGTCAAACGTCGGGCCCTGTGCGTTACTGTTTTTCTATTTAAATATGATTATCTTTGATGCGTTTTTATGGGGTTTGCATGCTCATTTTGGTCGAAAATGCCAGAAATGTCCTTTTCCCGCCTGGCATTCGGCAAAATCGAATATCTCATTGTTACGTGACATGTAAATGATCTTTGCGCTGATTGGATCGCTCATCTTTCCTTCTTTAAATAAAGGAAACCTGCTTGGCTGTAATCGGTCCGTATATGTCACGTTGTCTCCTTGGGCCGGTAATTTGCTCATATTGACAATCGGGTCCTTCGGGACAACATCCAAATTTGTGGCGCTCGGCAAAGTTTGATCGCGGCGAGCATGTAATTTCTTCATTTGTGCTGCATTGATGCCCTCCTGATATTTCCCTTCCCCTGCCTTCTTCCTACTTGTACACCCTAAAACTAAATCCCGATGTCAAGGTTTCAGACTCCCCGTTTTTGGAAGCCTGATGTCGTTTCTTGACATTTGCAATCCAGCAACAAACCGCACACGTGCCAAAGTTGAACAATGTCAACAGAAAAGTTTAATCCTCATCTGATGCAGATTGGGCATCATTCATCAGTGTAAATCCAGCATCATATGTTTTTTTTGTTTTTGTTTTTTTTTTTTTTTTTTTTTTTGCTTCATTTGTTTAATTTTTTTTTTTTAACCTTGAAAAGCCTTAGTGGCGGTTTCCATTCTTGCTGGTTTGTGGTTGTGGTGATGTTCAACGATGGTGAGGATGAAAACGGGCTCCCACACCAAAGTATCGAAAGCATGCATAAGTTTTGGAATTTGATTTCATAAAATTTCAGGTCTATGGAAAATTATGTAGAAATATCGTCTTGTTTCTAAGACTATTACACACGCTCTCGTTTCCAAAACGAAAAGTTATGACTATTTTTTAAAATATATGTAGCTCGGTCGGATGTTTAACTCCGTAAGATTGAAATCGGCTCAATAAGAGAGGGATGAAATTGCTGCAAATAAAAGAACAAGCTAGCCAAATAAAATAAAAACTAACAAATATGAACTGAACTGGGGGCATTTAAATATGATCTAATAACTCGCTGTTGTAGGTATTATAAATGAGCTAAGATCGATGCCTGCGCTATGTTAGCTTGTACAGCTTTGATCAAATTATTCAACTGTCATCGCTCCAGCCCAAAATCTGCTCACGTTGTCTGTCTTAGTGGAAATTAAAGTCGCCCGTGGCCTTTTCAAAAATAATTAGCTCCATCTTGTTAATGTAAGCAGCAGACAGCAGCAGAGTTTTGAGTTATCAAAATCAGCCCCCACAAAATAATGCATTTGAATTAGTCTGGTCATTGTCTGAAATATCTTTGTGCTGCTGTTTCAAATAATACTAAAAGTCACAGTCTAAAAGCATGTTGCTAGCCGTTCCTCACCACTTCCTGTTTGAAATCGTGCTTCTGCTGTTGTGCGTTTGTGCTCAGGCTGCGAAGAGCTCCAGAGGATGGCTCACTCTAAAGCTCGAGCCACTGACGGGAAGGTCACCTACCCCCAGGGGGTCAAGGAGATCTCCGACAAGATCTCCAAGGAGGAGATGGTCCGCCGACTTAAGGTAAGTCTCGGCGCGTCATTTTATACTCGTCGTCTTTGTGCACTACTTGATCTGACGATGGCCTCATCTTCACCCTCCAGTTGGTGGTGAAGACCTTCATGGACATGGACCAGGACTCTGAGGAGGAGAAGGAGCTTTACCTGAACCTGGCCCTGCACCTGGCTTCGGACTTCTTCCTCAAGCACCCCGACAAGGACGTACGCCTACTCGTGGCGTGCTGCCTGGCCGACATCTTCCGCATCTACGCTCCCGAGGCGCCTTACACCTCCCCCGACAAGCTCAAGGTACTCGGACATCTCGATATCGCGCTATCCCACTGCTACCTTCTCTTCATTTGTACTTTTTGTGCTCTGTGCAGGACATTTTCATGTTCATCACCAGGCAACTTAAAGGCCTGGAGGACACAAAAAGCGCCCAGTTCAACAGATACTTCTACCTGCTGGAGGTGTGTGCATAGCATGTTACTTTTGCCTTTCAGTTGAATTACTGTAATTCCCGGCCTACAGAGCGCACCTGGTTATAAGTCTCACCCAGTACATTTGCAAAGGAAATACCATTTGGTACATACATGGGCCGCAGCTGTGTAAAGGCCCCAAGTGCCCACATTGAAATCCACATTGAAACACGAAATATTTACCAAAAAAGACGGTACACAGAGAGTTTAACGCAACCTGAAAAAAAACATACCGGTAAAAATCAGTGAGACACGGCAGTAGCACGCTAGCGCAGCGCGAACAGGGCCAGACGGGTAAAAGTCACTTCCTCTGCACATATATTCCACCGGTCTCACTCTTTTACTTTTTCTGCTCATGTGCCCCCATGCGGCAGATATTTACAAAGAAAGACGGTACACAGAGAGTTTGACGCTAGCGCCGCCGCGCGCGCAAACAGGGCGGGTTAAAAAAAAAAAAAATACTGGTAAAAATCACAGAGACATGGCAGTAACTTGCTAGCTAGCGCAGCGCTAACAGGGCCGGACTGGTAAATGTCACTTCCTCTGCACATACATTCCACCGGTCTCACACTTACCTTTTCTGCTCATGTGCCCCCATGCGGCAGATATTTACAAACAAAGACGGTACATAGAGAGTTTAACGCTAGCGCCGCAAAGTGCTAACAGGGCAGGTTAAAAAAAAAAACACACTGGTAAAAATCACTGAGACACAGCAGTAACATGCTAGGGCAGTGCTAGCAGAGCCAGACCCGTAAAAGTCACTTCCTCGGGACATATATTCCACTGGTCTCACGCTTACCTTTTTCGCTCATGAGCCCCCGTACGGCAGATATTTACAAAGGAAGAAGGTACACAGAGAGTTTGACGCTAGCACCGCCGCGCGCGGTAACAGGGCAGGTTAAAAAAAAAAAAACATACTGGTAAAAATCACAGAGACACGGGAGTAACTTGCTAGCGCAGCGCTAACAGGGCCGGACTGGTAAATGTCACTTCATCAGCACATATATTCGGTCTCACTCTTAGCTTTTCCGCTCGAGTGCCCCCTTGTGGCCGTTAGAAAAAAAAAAATCCACAAATTAACCGCATCACCACATAAACTCAAAAAAGTCGCGGCTTATAGGCCAGATATTTGTTCTGGGGTTAGAATTGCTTGCTAACAGTTGTTTTGTGGGACTATCTTGCACGCCTCGAACGGTGGCTCCTTCCCAGCTTGCATATGTGTTGACATACCCTCGTGGTTTTTCCTGCACAGAACATCGCCTGGGTCAAGTCGTACAACATCTGCTTTGAGCTGGAGGACAGCAACGAAATCTTCACCCAGCTCTACCGCACGCTCTTCCAGGTCATCAAGTAAGTTCTCGGGCCCCCGTCGCGCCGCCTTGAAATCCTGCTTCCACCCCCCCAAACATCTTTTCATATCTGAAGGGCCACCCCTTTTGTTTCCATAGCAACGGCCACAACCAGAAGGTGCACATGCACATGGTGGACCTGATGAGCTCCATCATCTGTGAAGGTGATACCGTGTCCCAGGAGCTTCTGGATACAGTCCTAGTCAACTTGGTGCCAGCACACAAGGTGCGGGTAACGCACACATGGAGGCCACGCTCACAACAACACACTACAATAAGCGTTCAGTCGCTTCCCCCCCCCCCCCCATACACTCCCATTCAATGAGCCCCCTGGTGCTGAGAAGTGGTACTGCAGCTCCAAAATGTTCCAATCCAATCGTTATCGCTGCATCTATTTTTAAATAAAAGTCCTAATTATCCTTGACAGTGACACGAGTGACAGTTTTGTAATTTCAAGTGTCACAGAGACGGAAACAAGTGAAAAAGGATGTAAGATTTGATGCTTTCCTGTTTAAAAATCATCCCCTTACTGCCTTTGGGAATGAGAATATTGTGATTTACTGCTGTGCTCATATGGCCCAGTAATAATCTTATCATTTAGTATCTCAGTAAATTGTCAGCAGCTTCATTTAGTTGTAGTTCAATTCAAAAAGTGAAACTAATTTATAGAATGGCTCTACACATCCTCAAAATATTTTATTTTTAGATTTGCACAATTCAGATTTTTTTTTTTTTATTTTGCTCACAGAGAATAAACACCCCAAATTCAACATCGCTACCAACAATATTACATAACAGACAATCAAGAAACAATGGAAATTATTTTATAGTAGAAATTAGGCAGGTAAACATATCATAGATCTTAAAATTAGCCTTAGACGGGTCTTAAATTTGAGCAAAATGCCCTTGATAACAGGTGTGAGTGGCATTAAAAAAAAATCTTACTTCAAATCCGTGGTCCAAAAATTCCTTCAGTTTGATCAAATTGGCCAAAAATTGTCTGAAATGAATAGGTGTTTTTAAAAATCCCTTAAATTTGATGAAGGGAAAATCACAAAACCTGTTAAACATGTTTGTGTGCATGCAGAATTTGAACAAGCAGGCATACGATTTGGCCAAAGCTCTGCTGAAGAGGACGGCTCAGGCCATCGAGCCTTACATCACCAATGTGAGCTCAATACCTTTTTTTTTTTTTTTTTTTTTTTTTTTTTTTTTCCGTGTGTGTGCTGGAGCTCGACGGCTCACATTTGTGCCCCGTTTCAGTTCTTCAACCAGGTGCTGATGCTGGGCAAGACGTCTGTGAGCGACCTGTCCGAGCACGTGTTCGACTTGATCCTGGAGCTCTACAACATCGACAGCCACCTGCTGCTCTCCGTGCTGCCGCAGCTCGAGTTCAAGCTCAAGGTACTCGAAAACAAAATGACTTTCGATTCTTATTTTTGAAAGTATGACATTACCTATTTACCGGCCATAATGTCTTCTCTCAAATGAATATTCTGGCAAAAAAAAAAAAATCACCCTTTTCGAAGGGAACATAAATTCGTATTATTCCGTCAACTAAATTTCATGTTTTATTGTTAATACCGTTAGTATTTTTGCAGGAACTAAATCACATTTTGATGTGCTCGGATTATTACTTTTCTGACAACTTAATCTCCTTTTTGGTGGGGGGCAGCCTTTAAATCTTATTGTCATCATTAAAAAGCGTTATTCCTTATATTATATTTCGGATTATTATTCTGGTAATTACATTACATTGGAGGTGCCCATGTTTAAATCATTTATGAATTAGATCCTAAATTTAAGGGCTGTGTGGGTAGCTTTTTTTTTTTTCCTGCTTGTTGTTGTTATTGTTAAGGAAATGCACCAGCTAGTCTGTCTGTTTTTGGTTTGAAGGATCAACGCACATCAGGCCCACTAAATGGGAACTTTTTTTTTACTTGTTTTTCGGCTTTTTGTGAGCTCCATTAGCGAAATAAAGCTGCCAGTCAGCATAATACCGTCTCAAATGCATGTTGGCAGATGGCGGAAGCTCATTAATCACTGTCTTTTGCTTGAAATAATAACTGCAATAAAACCCTTTCCTCCCTGCAAGACACTTCTCTCTTTCGCTCCATTTTCCATCACAGTCAAGGACTTTCTCCATCTTTCTGTGCAGAGTAATGACAATGACGAGAGGCTGCAGGTGGTTAAGCTGCTGGCCAAGATGTTTGGCGCCAAGGACTCCGAGTTGGCGGCGCAGAATAAACCGCTGTGGCAGTGCTACCTGGGCAGGTATGTCTGCGAAGCCAAATACATACATACATACATACATACATGTATATGATTAATTGTGGTGTCTGATGCGAACATTCTCACCCTTTTGGGAAGGTTTAACGACATCCACGTGCCCATCAGACTGGAGTGTGTCAAGTTTGCCAGTCATTGTCTCATGAACCATCCAGACCTGGCCAAAGACCTCACAGGTACCCGATTTTCATTTCTTAAAATTTCTTTTCTTCTCTTTGGGTGATAAGGGATTCATTTGGGAGAGTTCACAAGTCGGAGTTTAGACACTCGGGAATTTGTCTGAAATGGCACTTCACGTTCAGATCTGGGCTTGGATTGTTGAGACTTTATCATACGTCCTGTTATTTTCGATCCATCCATCCAATTTTGTCTTCTTCTTTTTCTTTCGGCTTGTCCCGTTAGGATTGGTCTCATCTTTTTCCGTTTAGGCCAATGTCGTACATCTTCCTCTCTAACACCCACTGACCTCATCTCCTCCCTCACAACATCCATCAACCTTTTCTTTGCCCTTCCTCTCCCTTTTCTATGTTAAAGTTAAGGTCAAATGAAAGCAATCGCATAAGCAGTGAGCACATAAGGTACACAAATCACATACTACCTGTGTGAAAATACAAAGGATATGTGGATGGAAGGGATTCAAACCACAGTGGCCCTCACTAGCAGTTGAAAGTTGAGTCCACCCACATTCGATGTTTGATCCTAGTTGTATACTCTACGTAGGTAATGTTGTTAGCGCGCTAGGCTAACTTAGACCAAGAAGCTTCAACGCGAACGATAAGGCGCAAATTTGGGTACTAAGGTGTGCTAGAGGTAAGACTTGTTAAATTTTCTATAAGTCCTCACGGCCCTCGTCGTACAAGTTATGAAGTTATTCGCGTTCGATGTTTCTTCAACATCCCACGAATTGATCACAAACGTGTCTCTTTGTTAGCGAGCTAAGCTAAGGAATACTAGGCTGATAAGCAAGTTTAAGTTGGTGTTTTCACTCGCCCAACTTCTTATGAGTACTCACTATCCTCGTAGTATACATTACGTATGTTTTGCAGGACGTGTAGATTCTAACGTTTGATGTTTTCCTTCTCAGTAAATATTAGAAAACAGTCCGGTTTTGTTTTTAGCGGTCTAAACTAGGCTAACTTAGGCCAAGCAGCTTCGATGAGAACGACATGGCTCCAATTTGGGTACTAAGATTGCTCAGATGGTGATTTTAGTCCACCGAAGTCGTCGCCAGAAGCGTCCCATGTCGAATATTCAGAAAATTTGGTCCAAATTTGGCAGGATTTATTGAATTACGATCAGGCTGGTCTGAGCCTTCAGTTTAAGCTGCTACCAGTTTGAAGACCGCAAGCAATTTTGTGTCTTTTTTTTTTTTTTTTTTTTTCCCTGAGAATTCTTGACAGCAGCATCTTCAACATTTGAGTTTGTCAAAGGCCAGGCCCTGGTTCTTATCAAAATGGCTGATTCCCTGTTCATGGGTCCTTGAAACTTTCCCAGGGTTGCACCTGAGTGAATTCTGAGGAGTTGTTTGGGACCCTTAAAATACAAATATTTTAAATGAAAAATGTATGAGTTTTCAGGTATGTGGGCATGCATCATGTTTTTCTGCACGTGTATTCATTGGCAGAATTTTTGAGGGTGCGTTCACACGATCCGGAGGAGGCCATTCGCCACGACGTCATCGTCTCCATCGTCACCGCCGCCAAGAAGGACCTGTCCCTGGTCAACGATGCCTTGCTGAACTTTGTCAAAGAACGCACTTTGGATAAGAGAGTGAGGCGTCGAAAGCCGACTGCCCCATTGCGATGTTTTGAAAATAGCTCACATGTAACAATCCTGCGTGCCGCTTTCTGTCTCAGTGGCGTGTACGGAAGGAGGCCATGATGGGCTTGGCGTCTATCTACAGGAAGTACTCGTTGCAGGGCGAGGGCGGACGCGAGGCGTCCAAGCAGATCTCCTGGATCAAAGACAAGCTGCTGCACATTTATTACCAGAACAGTATTGATGACCGGTGTGTGTGTGTTTGTCTATGAATGTCAATAAATCGCAGATATTGGAACTAACTCCTTACCTTCTTGATTGTCCTGCCATGCGGTTCAGGTTACTGGTGGAGCGTGTTTTTGCCCAATACATGGTCCCTCACAACCTTGAGACGGCAGAGAGGATGAAGTGTCTCTATTACCTCTACGCCACCTTGGACACCAACGCTGTTAAGTGAGTGGTATGGCAGTTGACGGGAATAGTGTTTTCCATCCGAGGCCATTTTGAAATAAATTTGGCAAAATTGGCTCATGTAATGATCAACATGTCATTGAAAAACTGTCCTCAGAAGTCCGTGTAATAGCTACTGAATTTGAACCCTGCATTTACATCTCTCCCTGCAGGGCTCTGAACGAGATGTGGAAGTGTCAGAATCTGCTGAGGAATAACGTTAAAGACCTGCTGGACCTGGTTAAGAAACCCAAGGTAGCTGATCCAAGGCTGGAATCTGTCAGTTTAGTCAAATATGTTTCCCCTTGCTTTATTTTTCCTGTTTTGTTTTGGGTTTTTTTGCCATTTGCAGAGTGAATCATCCAGCAAGGCTGTATTCGCCAAAGTCATGGTTATTACCAGTAAGGAAGCTCTTTGTACTTCCCATTAGGCAGGGAACATTTCCCAATAATTCAAAAATGAATATTTTCCATCATGTGTCCCCTTTTAACGTTGTGTGCGTCTGTCAGGGAATCTTCCCGACCCGGGGAAAGCTCAGGACTTTGTCAAGAAGCTGGCTCAGGTCCTGGAGGACGACGAGCGGATCCGGGACCAGCTGGAGACGCTTGTCAGCCCCTCATGCTCTTGCAAGCAGGCTGATGTTTGCGTGGTGAGTAGTTCTTTCGTTCCACTTGACATCTTGTTGTTGTTTTTATTTATTTTGTAAGACGTTTAACATAACATTTAAATACATAATTTTAAAACAGAGCAATGACAATAGTATCTATAGTTGTTCTCTGTAAATCAGGAGTGTCAAACTCATTTTTGTCGCGGGCCACATTGTAGTTACAATTTCCATCTGAGGGCCGTAATGACTCTGAATCCATGAAAATCCTTCACCTCATGATATTCACAGATGAAATTTGTAAACTAGTTTTGAATCGTAAATCAGGCGTAATGGGTTTTTCAACTATTGTTCATGTTTGGTAACACAAAAATGCTTGCAACTTTATCACTTCTGATATGGCAATTTAAAATTTTGGTGCAGATTATCACAAAAATCGTGGAAGTTGATAGTCGCGGGCCACATAAAATCATGTGGCGGGCCAGATCTGCCCCCCGGGCCTTGAGTTTGACAGTCGTGCTATAGATCATTTCCAGCTAAACCCAATGTGCACATTTTTGCACGGGGACCGCTTTATGGTTTACATCCACACACCTAGAATTTACAGCACTTCACATGAACAACTTTCACACATTTTGAAATCCTTAACCATGTATACTTTTAAACTACATTCCGTTTTTGATTTGCAATGCAGCGAGACATCACTAAGAAGCTGGGGAGCCCCAAGCAACCCAGCAATCCCTTTTTGGAGATGGTCAAGTTCCTTTTGGAGAGAATCGCACCCGTCCACATTGACACAGAGTCCATCAGGTACCCACCGAGTCCACATTTTAACAACGGGAATCTTTGCGCGATGACTAATTCTGTGCGTTTGTCAGCGCTCTGATCAAACAGGTCAACAAATCCATAGAAGGAACAGCCGACGATGACGAGGAGGGCGTTCCCACAGACAGCGCCATCAGAGCCGGCCTGGAACTGCTCAAGGTACAAAGTGGCTCTACCCAGTTGGAAAAGTCTTAAAGGAGACATACATTCTTCAAAATATGAGAAATATATGTATAGGCAGCATAATGATTTACCGGTAGGTGTTAATTTTTTTTTTGTTTCTTCCAAATGTAAGAACTTCAATACTGAAAGCAAAGTTAGTGTGTGAGCTAGCTTGTCATGGTGACTCCCAGGTGCTGTCCTTCACTCACCCGGTGTCCTTCCACTCGGCCGAGACCTTCGAGTCTCTGCTGGGCTGCCTGAAAATGGACGACGAAAAGGTAGCCGAGGCGGCGCTGCAGATCTTCAAGAACACGGGCAGCAAGATGGAGGAGAGCTTCCCGCACATAAAGTCGTATGTGCCACAATGTTCTCTTTTTTTTAAGTGTATCGCCTGCCGAATTTGGCCGAGGGGAGCATTGATTGGTCAATTTTTGGAATTGTTAAATAATATTAGCAGTATAAATGTTTTTTGTTTTTTTTTTTTTTTTCTGGGAGGAAAGCCTAGTAATCGAGTAGAGGTGCATTATTTTGTGTGTAATTTGAATTCTACTGTTGTTCTTTTGTTTTGTTCTTTTTTGGTCAACAAAAATGAATTTTTGGCCATGCTGCACATATTTTTTTTAGAATAATTTGAATCGTTTGAGAACTCGGGAATTTGTTTAAAAAAAATTAGCAACTTGGGAACTTTTGAAAAGGTAGTTTGAATAAAAGAAAACCCCAACATTTTTTCAGTCAATCCATATTATTTTCATGAAAAAAGTCAACACATCAAAAGGGTTCTGACTTTTTGAGACTGAAACCATGAGGATATAATTGATTTTTTTCAGGGGGGGGTGGATTTTTATTCTTATAATAAATATGGAATTTGCAAAAATTCCCTATTTTCTGGTATATTTAATTACATTTTTTTTTTTTTTTTTTTTTTTTTTCTTACTGATGGGGGGGCGTAAGGTTTGGTCTGAGGGAGACTTCAATGAAGGCATTACTTTGGTTCCCCTTTCTCTAGCGTCTTGCTCCCAGTCCTCCAGGCCAAAGCTAAGCGGGGCCCGCCTCGCCAGGCCAAGTACGCCATTCGCTGCATCAACGCCATGTTCGCCAACAGAGACACGCACTTTGCACAGATCTTTGAGGTCAGTCCATGTTTCTGATTACCGTAATTCCCGGCCTACAGAGCGCACTTGGTTATAAGGCTCACCCTGTACATTTGTAAAGGAAATACCATTTGGTACATACATGTGCCGCAGTTGTGTAAAAGCCCCAAGTGCCCACATTGAAACACAAGATATTTACAAAGAAAGACGGTACAAAGAGAGTTTAACGCTAGCTAAAAATAAAAAAAAAAAAACATACCGATAAAAATCAGTGAGACACGGCAGTAACATGCTAGTGCAGCACTACCAGGGCCGGACTGGTAAAAGTCACTCCCTCGGCAAATATATTCCACCGGTCTCACTCTTACCTTTTCCACTCGAGTGCCCCCATGCAGCCGTTGGAAAAAAAATGCACAAATTAGCCGCATCACACCATAAACCGCAGGGTTGAAAGCGTGTGGAAAAAAGTTGCGGCTTATAGGCCAGAAATTACGGTACGTTGGTTACACGCTGAGAAATTGACTCATTCATTTGTTTGCGTGTGTTGATGGTTGTAGCCTCTACACAAAGGTCTGGACCCAGCCAACCTGGAGCAGCTCATCACTCCTCTGACCACGCTAGGTCACCTGGCCCAACTGGCCCCGGAGCAGTTTGCCGCCCCCCTCAAGTCCCTAGTGGCCAACTTCATCGTGAAGGATCTGCTCATGAATGATAGGGTACGAGCAAAGTCGGAAACTTTAACAAAACTCTATACTTTTGAATGGTTCCAGTATTTTGGTGGTCTTAAGCAGTGGAGGAGATACAAAAAAAAAATAGCTATTATTATTTAGCTCTAGTGTGAACAGAGCTCTGGAAAAGCATCAAGTATCTATAAATGATTTCATTGCTGTTGGTTCAACGATGATCATTTATGGATTATTTATGTGTGCAGATTCCTGGCAAGAAGACCACCAAACTTTGGGTTCCTGATGATGAAGTGTCTCCCGAGACCATGGCCAAGGTCAGTGGGTGCCCCTCAATGAGGTCAGGTTAAAAGACAAACAGAGCATTTTAACTAGGGGAGGCAGGTACACTTTATTGGCATGTGGCAGCAAACATAGTAAAACCCCCCCCCCCCCCCCCCCAAAAAAAACCACTAACTGCAGCGACTTCACATTCAATCACGTATGTGCCACTCCATTGCAGCTCTGCTTACCATTTTACGTTCGCATGATAGTGTTTCATACAGTGGAGGTGAAAATGATGATTCTTCTTCCCATCCCAGCTTCTAAATTATGGCAGAAAACAGACATTTTTCAGAAATAGTCAGAGATCAAAAGATTGACTTATTAGTCCACCTGCAATATGTAATGGTGTTATGTTTCAGATCCAGGGCATCAAGCTGATGGTACGCTGGCTACTGGGCGTGAAGAACAACCAGAGCAAGTCGGGCAACTCCACGCTGCGCATGTTGACGGCCATCCTGCACAGCGACGGCGATCTCACCGAGCAAGGAAAAATGAGGTACATCACATACACATTACATTTTTTACATTTTACATTTACATTTTTATGTATTTGCTTTAAAAAAAAAAAAAAATACATTTGCTTGTCAGATGAACGAGGCCCTGTAGCTCAGTGGTTTAGAGCACTGGTTTGGTAAACCAGGGGTTGTGGGTTCGTATCCCACTGGGGCCTCCATTCCCTGAGAAGGGTTGCGTCAGGAAGGGCATCCGGCGTAAAAATTGTGCCAAACATATATATGCGTTCATCTGAGATGACACGCTGTGGCGACCCCGAAAGGGACAAGCCGAAAGAAACTTGCTTGCTTGTCAGATGAACACAATCTACATGTCAAAGTAATATCCATTTTGAACTCACATTTATTCCAGCAAACCTGACATGTCGAGGCTACGCCTGGCCGCCGCCTGTGCCCTGCTGAAGCTGGCCCAGGAGCCGTGTTACCACAAGATCATCACGCTGGAGCAGTACCAGCTGTGCGCCCTCGTAATCAACGTACGTCGGCTTATTGCTCCGCGGAGATACTTTCCTCCTCCGTCTTCCTGTTTGCCCGATCAGCAATCTTTTGTGCCATTCAGGACGAGTGCTACCAGGTGAGGCAGGGCTTCTCGCAGAAGCTGCACCGGGGCCTGTCCCGCCTCCGCCTGCCTCTGGAGTACATGGCCGTGTTTGCCCTTTGTGCCAAGGACCCCGTCAAGGAGCGGCGGGCCCACGCGCGACAGTACCTGGTCAAGAACGTCAACATACGCCGCGAGTACCTCAAGCAGCACGCCGCCATCAGCGGTGATGACCGGAAATGACCGGATGATATTTCACAATTGATTGCATTTAAATGTGGACTGTGGATTGTGGTAAAACAGACAAACTCTTCTCACTGCTGCCCGAGTACGTGGTACCGTATGCCATCCACCTGCTGGCTCACGACCCAGACTACGTCAAGGTGCAGGACATAGAGCAACTCAAAGACATCAAAGAGTGAGTCGTTATTGTTAAGACACTTAATTAGTGACTAGGAACAAATGTAGCGGCTATTTTTAAATCATTTGTTACAAATGTAGCTTATTTAGTTCGTAGAAACCTATTGAACTCAAGGGAAGTCTCAAGTGTTGCACTTTTAACATGTTCAAATTCATATTTCGCATCTTTTACCACTGCCTTTCCCATCAGAGCTCTGTGGTTCGTGCTGGAGATCATCATGGCCAAGAATGAGAACAACAGTCACGCTTTCATCAGGAAGATGGTGGAGAACATCAAGCAGACAAAGGACGCGCAGGCGCCCGCCGATTCCAAAACCAATGAGGTGCGCTCGGCGTCCTCAGTCCCACTCCCTCGTCGACAGTTGACCGTATGCCAACGACATCCTTTTCGCAGAAACTCTACACCGTGTGCGACGTGGCCATGCACATCATCATGTCCAAGAGCACCACCTACAGCCTGGAGTCACCCAAAGACCCCGTGCTGCCCACGAGCTTATTCACCAAGCCCGATAAGGTGACTACCATCATTAAAACATGTCACGGTTGTGGGATTAAATGGAGAAGATGAGTAGAATGATTTTTCTCGGTTGTGTCACTAGTTATTGGCCAGAATTTATAGGACTCTATGAAAGTATCATAGACCAGGAGTGGGCAAGGCGCAGCATTCTTCGGTCTTTAATTCGTGCATTTCATTGTGGAGGCTCCGCTCTGTCAATTCTTCACACTCTCTAGTCATACAAGGAATCAGAATTACAGGGATGAGAATTTTCCGCTGATTCGTGGAATTCCGAGTTTTTTCAAATGAAAATGTTATTTTTGTGAAACGTGTAAATCCGTTGAAAAAATTTGTTGGGGGCGGGGGGGTATGGCTTGACGCGGGGCGAGGCTGTGATCGAGACCGGCTGCCAGCATCTATCGGTAACGCTCGTCACGAAATTACAGCTGTGATAGCGGAAAACAGCATTGCTATATGTTGTTTATAATAACGGCAACATTCCGATTTGGGGCAGCATTTTGGTGTTATTTCAGCGGTATTTCCACTCTGATGTTAACATTCCATTGAGAAGCATTCTGTTTACTGCGGCATAGTTATAGACATACGCACGCATATGTTGTCGAGCGGTCCGCAACGTTTGCCAGTACGGCGACAGTCTTGGAGTGAAAAAGATGAAGATCGTGCCAGAGAATTTGATAAAACCCACGTGGGTAAAAAAAACTGTTTCAGATGGGCACGGCTTGAACAAAGTGTGGCCATGCAGATAGGAACGAAAACGGTATCACCGTGTCTAACCAAACACATACAAAAAGTGGACGTTCCCGGCAAAGTGCTGTGCACTCTGTGTCCGGTAGGAGCAAAAAAATATCCAGGAGCATATCCAAACCAGGAAACACAAAGGTAAATTGGATGTAAATTTCTCAAATATTATATAATTGACAACTGTTAATACGATTAGGCCTATCCGTAGCACTGCCCAGGGAGATCACGCGTTTTATCCCTATAAAGTATAACTTGTAAATGCAGTAGCCTATTTGATATAAATTTCACTTAGTCCACATTTTTACGCCTGACGTTTGGCAAAATTATTTGGGTTGTTTGGACTCATATTTTTAGTTTTCAAAATATTATGATTGCCCTGTCTTTATACTGTTAGAAGTAACCAGAGGCCACCATTTAAGTGCGTTTTATAAAAAAAAAATCATGCCTAAAGGGGGCAAACCCAAGGAAGACATTTTCAGTGTTTTTCCAAATTGGTCATTTTTATCCCTGGAATTACGTTTCTCAACATCCCAAGACATTTTGGACACTAGGCTTTAATAGTAAAAACCAGTAAATTAGAAGTACAACAAATGGACACAACCCTAAAGTAAACTAATTCCTATTTTAAAAAAAAAAAAATAGCACCATCTTTTAATAATTTCAATGCGCTTCTTGTTCTAGAATTTCAGCAACACAAAAAATTACCTACCGCCCGAGATGAAGTCGTTCTTCACGGCGGGAAAGGTGAGTGTGCGCTAGTTGTTTTCGCCGCTGCCGCTGTTCTCTTTCTCATCTGGTTTTCGTTTCCAGCCCAAGTCCGCCAACGTCCTGGGCGCCGTCAACAAGCCCCTGTCGTCGGCTGGCAAGCAGAGCCAAAGCAAAGCGTCCCGCATGGAGACGGCCAGCAATGAAGACTCCTCGTCCAATCCCGGCTCGCCACAGCGCGGCAAGACAAGGTTGGAGGCCACGCCCAGCTGCCTAATGCACCAAAACGCGGTGTTAAAAAGAAAAGAAATTGTGCCGATATAATAGTGATTTTTTTTTTTTTTTTAAATATCCTCTCAGGCACGACAATATAATTGTGATTTTTTTTTTTTTGTTTTTGTTTTTTAAATGTCCTCTCAGGCACGACAGCACTGAAATGGACCACAGCGAAAACGAGGATTTAAGCAGGAAGCGAGCTGACAGCACCGACAAGGTAGCACCATCATATGCTATTCTTTTATTTATTTAATTTAAAAAATAAATAAAAATTAAACCACGATCCACACACTGGATCCTGTGGCTGGACAAAAGTTAGTTGCCCCCTGGTAGAATGACGAGGTAGATTACTTCAGGACTAAATGAAAACAAACACATCTAAATAAGAGTTTTAAAAAAAAAAAAAACAGCTGTTGGAATTTGGTTGCAGGACCTGCACAAGACTGGGAATCAAAAGTAATGACGAAAGGTTAGCTGTTGGTTTTTCTCCAATATTTGGCGTCTTTCCAGGAGAGCGAGAAGCCTCGCGGTCGGAAACGCGGCGTGACGCCCGGCGATGACAAGCCCAAACGCGGTCGCAAGAAAGCCACGGCCGTCAGCGCCGCCATCGAGCCCGAGGACCAGTGGGGGGACGAGGACAACGGCCCCGAGGACGAGCAGAACAGCCCGCCCAAGAAGGGTCGCAGGGGGCGGCCCCCCAAGGTGGCGTCGCAGCCCAATCAGGACGCCACGCCCGCCAAGGGGAAGCGGGGACGCAAAAGGGCGGCGCCGCCCCCTGAGGACGAGGAGGAAGAGGAGGAGGAAGAGCGGGCCGACGAAGAGGCGGAGGACGACGAGGATGAAGAGGGCGCCGGCGCTGAGAACGCCGAAGTCAAGACCAGGGCGGGACGACAGGCCAGGACGCCCAGACGCTCGCAAAGGTGACAATGACACCAACACATCCACCAATATTTGTAATATACAGTAGTAACATAATTAAACAATCCAAAGAATTTAACCGTTTGTGCGTCACGATTTCACGCTTCAATGCTGATTGACGTGGTGCTTGTTGGACACCAGGGGGCAGTATAATACTTGCATCATAAATACAGAAAAATGCCCCCTGCCTCTGACTTCAGTAATTTGCAGTAAAGTGTTAGTTTTACGGTGTTGTCACTACTGTGACATCAGCCGGCCACGTGAGGTGTGTAACACATTTCCGTGACATTTGCGCGTTTGTGGGCTCCTCCTCAGCTCCGACGCGACCGAGTCGACGCCGCAGAAGAGGAGAGGACGGCCGCCCAAGTCGGCTCAACCCCCTGCCAAGAAACCAACGTGAGCAAAAAAAAAAAAAAAAATCTACACTACACTATACTTGGGGCCAAAACGATTAATCGAATAATTTGATTACAGAAAAGTCCAAGTTAAATATTTGACTTTTTTTTTTTTTTTTTTCAATCAGATTAGTCAATTTGTCAACGGGATAATTGGTAGAATAAGCAATTCTAAAAATATCCAGTAGCTGCAGACGAGCTATACGAAAGCGGACTTGTTCCTGATATATGACTGTTCTCCCACACGTGGCCAAACCACCTCCCAGGCGGCAGTGAGCGACATCGGCCCGTGCACATCGACACTTTTAGCATCCCTGATTTACATACTTTTCAGTTATTATAACCCCCCAACTATTAGTTGTTTTTTTTTTTTTTTTTTATACTCTGCGCACACCTACATGTTACTTGACCCAGAAAGTTCTCATCCTTTGCGCCTGTGGAATCCATTTTTCTCAACGAACCGGGTCTTCTGGAAAAGTGTGAAGACTGAATCCTCCCCCCCCAGTGTTCGAGCAAAATCCAGCAACACAACGAGCCGGCATTTTGGCTAACACGCAAAATAAAAACAGCTAATCTCTCGCAGGTACAATAGGTGTAAATACGCGACCCCACCACTGGATCCGTCTGCAAAAAACGGCACTTCCTGCTTCTTCTTCAAGACAAAGTCAGAGAGAGACTTTCCCTGGCCGAAGATGAAAAAAATTGATATACCCCAACATTCAGACTTGCTTTGAAAAATTGGATGGGACCATTCAGGATGATTATTTTTGGTTAAAAATAACACATTTTATGTTTTAGGTGTCAGTGGCCCTTTAATGTTGCTAATTTATAATAGCTTGTCTGTGTTGTTTTGCATTAAGGTACCAGAATTTTGGAACAGGGTTTCATTTAACCCATTGGTGATGCCTTGAGATCAGACTTTGTCATTCCGTGACTACGCTCATATCTCAAAACATTGAAACTCATTTGAAATGAATTTAAAAAATATGCAAATAATCTTTTTTTTTTTTTTTTTTTTTTTTTTTTTTTATTGGTCAATACCTTTGTCCATGTTGTGTGTTTAGTGTGCAGTGTGCGGTTTCAACATGAAGCGCTTTTTCTTTTGAAGGCGTGCCGGGCGGTCAAAGGCGGCGGCCGCGAAAGACGACTCCGAGGACGAGGAAGATGAGGAAGAGCAGCAGGAGGAGGAGCCTACACCCAAAGTAGGCAAACACACTTGTCCTTACCTGCAAGCGCTAGCACACGAAGGGCATCATGGTTACGACACGTTTAGAACATGTTAAAGTTGTCTGGGATGTGTTGCTTTAGGATGGCTTTACATTGTTTTGGCGATGCATTTATTGCGTTTCCTCCAGCCTTGGGCTGTTTAGATACCTTTTGTTTTGTTTAGGATGTTTATGTTCGGGCGGCATGGTGGGTCAGCTGGTAAAGCGTTAGCCTCACAGTTCTGAGGACCAGGGTTTGAATCCTGGCCCTCCCTGTGTGGAGTTTGTATGTTCTCCGCCGTGCCTGTGTGTGTTTCCTCCCACATCCCAAAAACATGCAGCATTAATTGGACGCTAAATTGCCCGTAGGTCTGATTGTGAGCGCGGATGTTTGTATCGATGTGCCCTGAGATTGGCTGGCGACCAGTTCTGGGTGTAACCTGCCTCCTCCGTGTTGACAGCTGGGATAGGCGACACCACTCCCACGACTCTCGTGAGGATAGGCGGCGAAGAAAATGGATGGATGTTTGGTGTTTAAGGAGACATGCATATGTTGGTTAGGGTAACATTTTTTTGTTGGGACATGTTTAGGCATGTAAACATTTAAGGGGACACGTTTAAGGTATGTTTATGTAGTTACATTTTGACGTTTGGTTCACATTTAACTTTTATCTATGATCATTTAGGACATGTTTGATATGGGTTGTTTGTGTCATATTTGTTTAGGACGACACGTATACATTACTCAAGACACGTTGACAATATGTTTACATAATTTAGGCAGATTTGCGGCACGTTTGTCGCTCGGAACGCGTTTACATTCAAGCCACGTTTCCGCCACCTGATGAGTGATTTTTGCCTGCCGTTTAGGGTCGCAAGAAGGCGGGGGCCCGACGAAGATGAGCCGGCGGGGTGGGGCGACAAAGTGCCAAGGAATGAAAGTGATGGAATATGAAAAGACGGACAAGCCACATGAACTTTTTTCCTACGCGGTTCGCGGTCACTGTTACACCGCCCTACACACGCACACTACTACTTCCTTCGTCCCGCTTCCTGCTGCCGTGTTGATGTTGGCCACGTGTGTTAGGTAGACGCTCACGCTCAACAAAAAAAAAAAAAAAAAGGGAAAAAAAAGACAGACGTGTGCTTGTAAATAGTCTATTTGTGCATTTCCTGTGTTCGTTTGTCATGTTGGATGCTGACTGCGGGAGGCACTCACATTGTTATTATTATTATTAAAAAAAAAAAAAGAAAAGTGTTACTCCCATGATCACCCTTCCTCCTCCTCTTCCAAGAGATTATTCATGTTTTTGTGCCGTCTCCTTCTAAACTGTTTTTGTTTACAGCCTGTACATTAAGACCTTTTTTTTTACTGTGGATTAAAAAAAAATGTACAAAAATTAGTATCGTTCTACTCTCGGGTTTTACTTTGTGATAGAATTGTCTGGATAGCATATGCCATTTTTTTTTTTTATATTCTTGTGTTCAGGTCCAGCAATTTAACAATTTTCTATTTTTCTGTGATAATTTCCATAAAATACCAAAATATATCTTAAATGACTACAGTATTTGATTTCCATATATTTAGATTTAAAATAATTTAATGAAACTAGACTATTACATTTTTCTTAAAATATAATTTCCTGAGGTGAAAAAAGTAATGGGGTGCAGATTTTTTTTAGCAATGTTTACATTTAATGATTCCATTAAAATACATTTTGAATAAAATTATGATCAAGTCACTTTTAGGTGACAAAATTCTAAATATTTGTCATGAATACATTTTAAGAAATTGTACAAGTTTTGTATTTTAATTTATGACCAACATCTCTGTGAAATAGATGTAAAATCACATTAGCAGCTAGAGTGCAGAATGGTACAAAAATTAATTTTATTGAACTTGGCCATGTGTGAATCTTCATGATTCAAATATTAAACTTAGCCAAACAGTATTTATAAAATAAAAAAAAAAACATTTGGTACACCTCAGTTCAGTAACACTTCCACCAAGGAACACTTTGTTCCTTGTTTTGTAAATAAATAAATTCAGGCGCAAAGGCGAATTTTAATCAGGGGAGTCTTGTCTTACCTCCACTGAGGCCCAAAAAAAAAACAAAAAAAAACACATTTAACCTGTCTTGTGAAACAAAACAAAAAAATGTATAAAATGTTGTTGCACTTTTGGTTGAGTTCTGTGGTGTCTTTTGTAGTCAACAATTCAGTCACTGTTTTGAGTGGTAATAAATTGTTGTTAATGGTCATTTATTGCCGTTGGGTAAACAAACACTTGCAGTCAGCCTCGTGTTTGTTTTATGGCCAGGAGAGGCCGGCGTTACCTAGCAACCGGACGGGGAGTGGGGGGGTGACGTGGATGACGGGTGCGTGACCGTGGTGCCCCAGCTGTTTGCCCCCATCAGCCCTAAACGGCGTCACTTCAAATCTGCATATAAAAGACTGATGCTCTGAACGACCCCAACCGACCCCCCCCCCTTAAGGAGTTCTTGCACCACCTGTGTAATGCGAATAATTTTTTTTTTCATGATTTCCTTTGCCCCAAACCATAAATACAACCACAATATGTATTTCAGCAAGTTTGTATGACTGAAACTGAGCAGGCGACTTCTAGTCAACCAGTTGCCCGGTAATAAGCTCCGCCCATTGGCCCCTGAATGGCATCAATGTAAATTTATGAGGGATTTCTTTTAATAACCCTCCATTTTGGCTTCTTGCACCTGCTGTCACAGTAAACCCGGAGCTGCAATATTTATTAATATAACTGAAATCCATAATGCTTGTGTGCGTTGGAGGGAGGAAGGGGGGAATTGTCCACAGGTCATCGACATCTTATGGATGCTGATGACTTCCCTCCCCCATTAAGGCTTCTTGCACCACCTGTGCCACACTAAATAATTATCATTATTATTATAAAGATTCAACTAGCGCTTCCCGTGTTGACCTTTCCCTCGTCAGCTGCTCTGGAAATGATTGACCGAGCGAGGGAGCGAGCCGGGCCCCCTCCGCCTCCCCCTCACCCTGAGGGGCTCAAACGTCAAAGCGTCCCCGGGCATGGCGCACGGCAGTGCCGCTTGGAGCGTCGCCGCCCGCCGCCTGGCGCTGCTGGCCGCCTGGCTCGCCGCCTGCTCGCCGCGCGCCTCCGGCAAACCGGGCGCCGGCCTGCGGACGTGGGGGCGCTTCAGCAGGCTGCCCTACCCGGGCGACAAGGCCTTCCTGCACGGCAGCTTCCCCCCCGGGTTCATGTGGGCGGTGGGCACGGCGGCCTACCAGGTGGAGGGCGCCTCCGACAAGGACGGTAAGGGCCCGTCCATCTGGGATACGTTCACCCGGGGCGGCAATCGCGTGGCGACAGGCGACGTGGGCAGCGACAGCTACCACAACGCGGCGGCCGACGTGCGCGCCATCCGGCAGCTGGGCGTCAGCCACTATCGCTTCTCGCTATCGTGGCCGCGGATCTTCCCCAACGGCACCCGCGGGAGCCTCAACGAGGCGGGCGTGCGCTACTACCGCGGCCTGCTGGCCCGGCTCAAGGAAGCCCGGGTGGAGCCGGTGGTGACCCTGTACCACTGGGACCTGCCCGACGCACTGCAGCGGCGCCTGGGCGGGTGGAGCAACCCGGATATGGTGGAGGTGTTCCGCGACTACGCGGACTTCTGCTTCCGGGAGTTCGGCGACGACGTCCGCTGGTGGATCACCATCGACAACCCGTTCGTGGTGGCCCGGCACGGCTACGGCACCGGGGTGGTGGCCCCGGGCGTCAAGGGCGACCCGGACCTGCCGTTCAGAGTGGGCCACGTGCTGCTCAAGGTCAGAAGTCATACTTCATCGGTTGGGATTATGATTCATTGTTAAATTTCATATTTTGATTGATTATTTGGGTCATTCTTCATTTGCTGGAAAACTCGTTTCCTGTTTTTGTAGTCTGATACAGCTAATTCATTTTTTTTAAACCCGAACGTAAGGCTTGAAACTCTACTTTAAGATTATGACTTGAAACCTTAACTCCACCTTGAAAATCCGAGAGACTCTTAACTCACTTTCCAAACCAGTACTCAAAACCTTGATCTGTTTTTGAAACCCTACTTAAAAACTCACTGGAACCCACATTTAAAGCCATAACTGAGTCTTGAAACGAAGTCAAGTTACGGTTAGCGAAGGCGAGGAAGGCAAAAAAAAAAAAATGTGGAGGACTCAAATGAAGAGGGAAGGGGTCTCAAAAAGTATTTGCCCAACAAATGAAAACTAAAAGTCCCACAACCAAATACCAAAGTAGAACAAAAAACCTTGAACCTAAACAAACTGACACTGGATCAACAAGTCTGCTCAGTCTGCCCACCCGTTAAAATTGTCGCGTTTGTGTTTGAGGCTCACGCGGCGGCGTGGCACTCGTACGACCGCCACTACCGGCCACGCCAGGGCGGGCGCGTGTCCATGGCGCTGGCGTCCCACTGGGTCCGCCCGACACGCACGCGGGTGGAGAGCCTGCGCGAGTGCCAGTGCTCGCTGGAACACGTGCTGGGCTGGTTCGCCGGGCCGCTCTTCGGGGACGGCGACTACCCGCCCTGCATGAAGGCCCGTCTGGGCGCCCGCTTGCCGGCCTTGTCGGACGAGGAGCGGCGGCGGGTGAGGGGCACCGCCGACTTCTTCGCGCTGTCCCACGGCGCCGCCCTCAGCTTCCAGCTCATCAACGACAGCCTCAAGTTCGGCCAGCGGGAGGACCTGGACCTGCGGATGCTCCTCTACTGGGTCAGCGGAGAGTACGACCGGCCGGACATCTTCGTGGTGCAGAGCGGATGGTAACTCTTTTTTTTTTAGCGTATCCGCGGGTGGCGAACCGCGAGTAGTCCCTACGCGTTTCATGCACGTCACATGTACATATTTGTCATATGTTCAGGTACGTGCTGGGCAGCACAAAGACTCAGGACCCGAAGCACATGTACTACTTAAAGCGGTTCATCGCGGAAGCTCTGAAATGTGAGAGACGGCGCCCGCGGCCCGATGTGCGCCGCCGTACGCGGCTGACGGCAAATGTCGCGCAGCCATCGCGATGGACGGCGTGAAGGTGGTGGGCTACACGGCGTGGTCTCTGGTGGACGGCTTCGAGTGGCACCGCGAGTACGGCATCAGGCGAGGACTTTACTACGTGGACTTCAACACGCCCGACATGAAGCGCGAGCCCAAGACCTCGGCCACCTTCTACAAGTGAGTGAGCGCCGCGCGCCGAGTCGTCGTTACCTTCCGTCAGCGATTGTTCTCATCACTCATTCACAATTCTCTGCACTTTGTCTTTTGACTTGAACTATCACTCTCGAACATGAGTCATTACTTTGACTTTACTATTACTCTTTAACTTTCCCTATTAATCTATGACCAGAACTATGACGGTATTACTTCAATCACTAACCATTTTTTGATTACCGTAATTTCCGGCCTACAAACCGTGACGCTGCGGTTTATGCGGTAATGCGGCTTATTTGTGCATTTTTTTCTAACGGCCGAGCGGAAAAGGTAAGTGTGAGACCGAATATATTTGACTTTTACCAGTCCTGTTAGCGCTGCGCCAGCGTTAGCGCTTCGCTAGTGTTAGCATTAGCGCGGTGGCACTAGCGTTAGCATTGGTGCGGCGTCGCTAGCGTTATTTTCAGCTAGCGTCTGTTTTACCGTCTTTCTTTGTAAATATCTCGTGTTTCAATGTCAGTTTCAATGTGGGCACTTGCGGCTTTTACACGGCTGCGGCCTATGTTTGTACCAAATGGTATTTCCTTTCCAAATGTACTGGTTGAGGCTTATAACCAGGTGCGCTTTGTAGCCGGGAATTACGGTACTCCGTTTTTATTTTACTTTTATTTTGACGTGCACAGTTATACTTTGTTCGCATTGATTCCTCTTTTACGTTGACGGTTTATTGCTTTAGATACGGATCTGTTACTCAAGTCTTTCGATGTTTTTTACATTTTTGGTTTCCTATTACATTGTGACCTTTTTTTTTCTTCTTCTTTTAACCAAACTAATACTTCACTTGATCTATTATTCCATTAATTCACGTTTATACTTGAACCCAATGGCCGCTATGACTATTATTTCCCTTGACCTCGAACACTTGAACTCAAATTCCGCCGCTGATGTTTGAGTGTTCGTCGGCAAACAGGAACGTGATCCAGAGAAACGGTTTTCCGGAGCTTCCGGAGAACCGTCCCGCTCAAGGAGTTTTCCCGTGCGACTTCGCTTGGGGGGTCACGGCCAACTCCATCCAGGTCAGCGCCAGGGGCTCAAAGGTCAATCAGTGACCGCGCTTTTCTGAATTCATGTTAAATATTAACTTTTGTCGGTTTGATTCGGCAAGATAGACACAAACTGCACAGTTTTATGAAAATATGTCCTGTTTTAGTAGTTTTATGTTTTTTTTTAATGATACTGTTTTTACTCACAAGTAGCATTTTTAAGGGTTAGGGTTAAGGTTGATACTGTTTTTACTCACAAGTAGCATTTTCAAGCAACATAATTTTTTTTCATAATGAAATATTAAATAGCCCATTTTGCCATACAATTATTATTTTTTGCTGCAAAATGTAGTGTTTTATGACCAAATCTGGCGTTGACGCTCATGTGTGTTCCTGATGCGTTTGTGGCCGAGGTGGAGGGCTCGCCCAGTCAGTTTGCGGACCCCAGCGTGTACACGTGGGACACGGACAGCGGCAAGCTGACCCGACTGGACGGGCCGGTCGCGCCACCTCCGCGCCGCGACCCGCACTGCGCCGACTACGTCAGCATCAGACAGCAGGTGAGGTGCAACAAAACGACGTGTCGATTTAGCGGAACCTGATATGAAATTATGCAATTTCTTGTAGTACCAGGAAAATAAAATTTGTGTATGCAACAAAATGTCCCGTTTTATCGCGGAATATATGAGGTAGTTTCTTAGGTTGGATCCAGGACTCACAGTTCTGAGGTCCCGGGTTCAATCCCGGACCCGCCTGTGTGGAGTTTTCAAGTTCTGCCCATGCCTGCTCCGGTTTCCTCCAGTGTCCCAAAAACTTGCCACATTAATTGGACACTCTAAATTGCCCCTAGGTGGGATTGTGAGTGCGGCTGTTTGTCTCTTTGTGGCCTGTGATTGGCTGGCAACCACTTCAGGGTGTACCCCTGCCTGTTGACAACTGGACGACCCTCGTGAGGATAAGCGGCTAAGAAAATGGATGGATGGATGTAGCGCAATAGTGATCTAAATCTGTCAAAAGTAGCAATATTTAATGAGAGATAACAAATACAAACTCTTTTTTTTTTTTTTTTTTGCCCAGCGTTGCAATTTTGAATCAAAAATGTCAAAATTTGAACTAAACCTTGGTTTTTTTTTAAATAACCTTTTTCTCCATTTATGTGGAGTTGGCCCACTCTAGTTGTGGCCCTGACGGCATGCGTACAAGTGTAGTGTTACTCTTACCGCGTTGAATATTTCTAGGTGAATGAAATCCAGGAAGTGGGCGTGAGCCACTTCCACTTCTCCCTCAACTGGTCGGCGCTGGTGCCGGCGGGCGACGTGGCGCGACCCAACGCCACCTTGCTGGGCTACTACCGCTGCTTCAGCCGCCAGCTGCTGCGCGCCAACGTCACGCCCGTGGTCACCCTGTGGCACCACACGCGCCAAGGCAGCAGCCTGCCGCCGCCGCTCGACAGCGCCAACGGGTGGCTCAACAGGTACCTGACTCCCAGGCTGCAACGGGCTTTAAAAAGCTCAGTCGGGAGAGATCTGAAGATCCTCCGGTTCCGTCCCGGGATTCGCCACATGATTTCAGACAATTTTGAGTGATTTTATGCCTCTTGTCGCAATTTCCTGATTGGTTAGTTTGCGTGTAAGCATCTGGCCGTGAGTTGTGGTCTACAGCGGCTCCTTGCAAGTGTTATAAATATGCGTTAGTAAGAAAATTTGCCATTTGTGTCATAAAATATGGCGCTTTATAGCACAATATACTGTAATTTCCGTAATTTTCAACCCTGCGGTGTATGCGGTGACGCAGCTAATTTGTGCGTTTTTTTTGTCTTAACGGCCGCAGGGGGGCACTCGAGCAGAAAAGGTAAGAGTGAGACCGGTGGAATGTATGTGCCGAGGAAATGACTTTAACCGGTTCGGCCCTGTTAGCGCTACGCTAGCGTGTTACTGCCGTGTCTCTGTGATTTTTTTTATTAGCGTGGTGCTAGCGTTAGCTTTTACTATTCCTGTGATAAAACTGGTTTGTGACCAAGTCCAGTGTATTTTTTGGTGACAGAATAAAGTTTTTATTGACTAGTGGTACAATATTTTTTGAAAACGTACATTTCTTTTTATATGAATTCTGAGAACGTCACGGCTGCTGTTTGGTGGAAAAAAAATCTTCATCGTTGTACACAATAGTTAAATGAAGAGGATGAATTAATACGAGTTGTGTTACGTTCAGGGGAACTCCGGGCTTTTTCGCCGACTACGCGCGCCTGTGCTTCCGTGAGCTGGGCGAGCACGTGAAGATGTGGATCACGCTCAACGAGCCCAACGACGAGATGGTGAGCTACCAGGAAGCTCATCAGATGCTCCGAGCCCACGCGCTGGCCTGGCGCGCTTACGACCGAGACTTCAGGCCCACTCAGGGCGGTCAGGTTAGCGCACCGTCCGGCCCCCCCCCGCACCCCCACGTCCCGCCGTGGCCTTCACACGCCCGTCGTCGTCAGGTTTCTCTGGCTCTGCACATGGACTGGGTGGAACCGGCCTTCTCTTTCAGCCGAGAGGACGTGGAACCGGCCAAGCGGGTTCTGGAATTCCGGGTCGGATGGTTCGCCGAGCCCATCTTCGGCGGCGGAGATTATCCTGCGGGGATGAGGAGCTGGCTGCGACAACTCAACTCACTCGAGTATACATGAACAGACGGACAATCCTAAATGGCCGATTGGTCATTGTGCTTGCGGTTGTGTCGCAGACTCCCGGTGTTCAACGAGAAGGACCGGCAGCTGGTCAAGGACACGTTCGACTTCTTCGCCATCAGCCACTTCAGCACCGAGCTGGTGACGCACGCCAAGGAGGACTCGTAAGAGCGAAGCGAAGACGCGGTGACCGCGTCGACGTGCGGTGACCACGTGGTACCCCCCTTTCCCCCGCAGGTACACGTACACGTCCACGCTGGAGGTGCAGCACATGATCGACACCACGTGGATCTTGTCGCCTCGGCCCGTGGTACCTTGGGGCCTGAGGAAGGCGCTCAACTGGGTGAGGCCACGCTTTCAGACCCGCTCGCCCGTTGTCAACACATAAAATATTGTGTTTTACGGCAAAATACAGTCAAGCCTCGGTTCTCGAACTGCTTGTTTAAAGTTATTCTGCACTTTTGTTAATTTAAAAAAAAAGTTAAAAAGGCTGGGGGCCGAGTCGCTACAGATACGGCAATGCATACATTTTAAGCAAAAAATGAATATATTTCTTCAATTATTTTATGATATAAAGTATTTAAGCTATACATGTATTTCTACTATGCAGTTTATTATCAGGAAAAGCTGAAAAAAATGCTTGAAAAAGCCCAATTTTTTAGGCTTGGAACGCATTATTTCTTTTTCCATTCATTGTAATGGGAAACATCCATTCGATTTTCAAACAAATCACTTCTCGAACCGTTTTCTGGAACGGATTGTGGTCGAGAACTGGGGCATCACTGTATCGAGTGTTGTTTTGCTGTACAGCAAAATATAGTGTTCTGGGAGCAAAAAGTAGTGCTTTAGCTCAAAATATAGTGTCTATAAGGCAACAACAACAAAAAACGTTTTTTTGTGGCAAAATGTGATGTGATGTCATGATTTCCTGGCAGATTATAGTGTTTTTGTATGGCAAAATGCAGGTGTTTATGTGACAAACGATATTGTTTGTATGGCAAAACAGGATTTTATGGCAAAATATAGTGCGTTATTTCATGTTTTGGAGCAAAATAGTGTTTTTGTGGCGAAATAAATTGTTTACATGGTAAAATGTCATGTGACAATTACAATATCAAGAATATTGTAATATTTGTTGCGTTAACTTTAAAAAAATGTATGGATTAAAAAAAAATATTTCCTTTATTGGAGATTTTGTAATTAAATGAACAAAAGATAACAATTTCTTAACAATTTCAAAATGCTATGGTTTTATTTTATTATGATAATGTCATCTACAAAGTGGCCCATTTCATACACCATCGTGCCCCCCTGAGCACCAAAGTTTTCCCACCGTGGTATGTAGCGTGTACGCAAGCGGCGCCGGCCGTCCAACGGCGTTGGGAATCCACGTTCACGGCGAACGAAATTGCAGGTCAAGGAGCGCTACCCGCACGTGCCCGTCTACGTGATGGCCAACGGCGTGCAGGAGGACCCGGCCCGCTTCAAGGATAGCCTGAGGGTCTACTACGTGTACAACTACATCAACGAGGCACTCAAAGGTGACGTCGGCGCCAGTGTAATGATTATACCGTCTTGAGGTCAAAATCGCTCAACTGGAGGAGGAGGAAAGCTCAACCTCAGCATGTGAAATATTACAGCTCAGGAATTGTGCTTTTTTTCTTAGTTTTTTGATGTGGTTTGATGTGAAATAATTTTTCCGGCAGCGTTCACCTTGGACGGCGTGAATCTGAAGGGCTACTTCGCCTACGCCCTGAGCGACCAGCGCGACCCGGGCTTCGGCCTGTACGGCCACGTCCACAAGGAGGCCGTAGTGAAGGCGTCGCTGGCCAACTATCGCAACATCATCCGCCACAACGGCTTCCCCGTGCCGGGGGCGCCCGCTCAGCGGTGCCCCGGCGCCGCCCGCCCCTGCCCGGGCTGTCGGGCTCTGGTCGGGCAACCCGTGCTGGGCTTCCTGGGGCTGGTTGGCGCCGCCACGCTAATCACGCTAGGCCTCGTCGTCTACTACGCCGCCAGGAGACGCAAAGACGCTTACTGATGAGCGACAGCTCGCTACACGGCTTATAGCAGTTTTTCCTACTTTACATGTTACACGCATTAGACCTAAAAAAAATACAGCAGAATATTGATTTGTAGCCCTTAACGGTATCCCAAAAAGTTGTAATCTTGCAACATTTTTTTTTCACCCTTAAAATGCCAATATTGCCAATATCCAGATTTTGTTCTTTGAAAATATTTTTTTTTCCATAAAGGTATTTATTTGACCCACAGAGTAGTTGATTTTAAAAAAGTTAAAATGTAAGATGCATAACATCCATCTATCCAATTTCTGAGCCGCTTATCCTCACAAGGGTCGTAGGAATGCCGGAGCCGAGCCGAGCTGTCATCGGGCGGGAGGCGGGGTACGCCCTGAATTGGTCGCTAGCCAATCGCAGGGCACATAGAGGCAAACAGCCGCAGTCACAATCACACTTATGGGCAATTTAAAGCCTCCAATTGTGTTTTTTTTTTTTTTTTGGGGGGGGGGGTGTTCATGTAGTTGTACACTTATATGTATAGCACAATTTGAAAATCATTCCTGTAGAGTAATATTCAGTCAAAGGTAAAAATGACTGCTGCTTGTTTTCTGTCAGTGTTGGTAATGAAATATTGTTAATTATTTGTAATGCTTGTGGCACAAAATTAACAAAATACATCTCTTTCCATCTTTTTCCATCGTCGAGGTTTTTGGTTTTTGTGTGTGTGTTTTGGGAGATTCTACAAACGTCCCTGCCAACTCCAAGTGCACTGCAGTTGGAGGGTTTCGTGGTATTTAATTCAAATAATAATTTGTAGTTTAAATCAACATTAAGAGTCAAAATTTACTTTTTAACGAGCATGATGTAAATTTTCAAAGTAATTTTTTTGACCTTTTCCTCTCGCGCGTAATCTATCACATTTCACCCTTTTGATTTTCCGTAGCTTAAGCGGAAGTAGCAAGGCGAACGTCAACAAAGCGCTCCGCGGGAAGATTTTTTTTTTTTTGCAGTTTTCATTTTTCCTTCTCCATAACTTGCGGTGTTGCCAAAGTCGTCCCACGAAAATGAGTTTGTGGGTGGATAAATATCGACCCACGTCGCTCGGCAAACTCGACTACCACAAAGAACAGGCGTCCCAGCTCAAGAGCCTGGTGAGAAGGACAAGATTAGCATTTTTTTTAAACTACTTTAGCTTCTCTGCTACCCTAAATGCGCACGGTTGTCCTCCGATTGTGGTTTCAGAACTTACTGTTCTCGTTTAACAGCGTTTTTGTTTTGTTTTTAATCCTAACAATGGATCCGCGGCGTTGGTCACAAATCATTTTACCACTTTTACCGAATTGTGCGTCACTTCACGCCATGCAGTGTGTCGTGTGTGTCATATCAAACAATAATAACGTGATATTACGTTTCAGCTATGAATGGTTGAATAAATTTGACTAAAATGACAGGTGTTTGTGTTATATATTGTAAAATCAAACGTTATGTTGTGATAATCCCTCCCCGCCAGTGGGCGCTCTTGCTTGAGCAACATTAATGTTTCCTCCACTTATTCGCAGATTCGTTTTTCTGGCCGGTCCTCTATTCGCTGAAAAAGTCACAAGTAATTGAAAAGTAGTGCTTTGACGCCAATAAAGTGTGATGGAAGTGAAGGGAGTACCTACTATTAGACAGCCAAATCCCTGTCCAATAAAGAGAATAATATTCCGCCACCTTGTGGCATCTATAGGCTATTATAAAAATTTTGGGGAATATTTTTACTATTTCTTACTTTTCTGGCGAGATAATGAGGAAAAAAAATACCTGTAAATGTAAGGAATCCCTCATTAACATGAAATTTAAATGTTCAACATTTTAACAGCTGCATACTTCAAAATGATTTCCCTTTTCCATGTCTGTTCCCATGGTGACCTCGCCACAATATTTTCATTCTGGAAGCATAGCATTGATGTGTGGCTAAATGACTGCTTTTTCAATTTACAAATCCTGAGAAATAATTTTGAAAATCACCGATTAAATTGAATGGACATGAATCAAAATACAAGAATGTTGCCTGTTATACAAAAATATTGCCTGTTCAACGGCGTTTATGTTTGACTGCTATTAATCAACACAAATCGTGTATCCGTATTGAGGTTCAAGACGGCGACTTCCCCCACTTGCTGGTCTACGGGCCTTCAGGCGCGGGCAAGAAGACGCGCATCATGTGTCTGCTGAGGGAGGTCTACGGCCCCGGCGTGGAGAAGCTTCGCATCGAGCACCAGACCATCGTGGTGAGAAGAGAGTTGCACTCGCTCAATCGGATATCCATCCATTTTCTGAGCCGGTTATCTATCTATATAATGGATTAATCTCGTCTGTTCAAGAGGCAAACAAAAGCAAGCTCACATTGCTGTTGTTTGTAGGCTCCCTCGAAGAAGAAGATTGAGATCAACACCATCGCCAGCAACTACCACCTGGAGGTCAACCCCAGGTAATGTGTCGCTTTTAAAAGTGAGAACATCCCGCATATTTTTCCAAGTGTTTGATTCGATGTTTTCCTGGGACAACACGGATAAAGTGACACTTTACTACAGTGTAAAGTAAGTTTCTTTCGGCTTGTCCTAAAGTAGTTAAATTAACTTAACAAAAGTGAATACGATATCTCAAAGAGACAAAAAAAAAAAAATGTCAGCTGATTTTCCATTTTTCTTTGTGGCTTTCCAGTGGGAAAATTATCCAAAGTCGCAGTTTTGTTTTTGGGTTGCTCCTGGTAATAAGCCTCACCCAGTGCATTTGTACAGGAAATACCATTTGGTACATACATGGGCTGCAGCCTTGTATAAGCCGCAAGCGCACACATTGAAACACGAGATATTATATAAGACAGTACACAGAGAGTTTAGCGCTAACGCGGTGGTGCTAACGTTAGCGTGTTTGGCGGCGCTAGCGTTAGCATTAATGATATTTACATATAGATATTTACAAAGAAAGACTGTACACAGTGAGTTTAACGCCACCGCCGCCACGTTAATGCTAACGCTAACATGGCCGGACCGGTAAAAGTCTCTTCCTCGGCACATTTATTCCACCGGTCTCACTCTTACCTTTTCCACTCGAGTGCCCCCCTGCGGGCGTTAAATTAGCCGCATCACCGCATAAACCGCAGGGCTGAAACCGTGTGGGGAAAAAAGTCGCGGCTCATGGGGCGGAAATTACGATATACATATTCCCGACACCGAAACATGTTGCCCTTCGCTCAGTGATGTAGGCAACCAGGACCGTGTGGTGATCCAGGAGCTGATCAAGACCATGGCTCAATCTCAGCAGATCCAGTCCAGCACGCAGAGAGAGTTTAAAGGTGAGCTCGCCCGCATCACTCGACTCCAGAAGCGTGTCTGACGTGGCCTTCTGCCGCTCGCTTGCTCACCAGTGGTCCTGCTCACTGAGGTGGACCGGCTGACCAAGGACGCCCAGCACGCTTTGCGGCGCACCATGGAAAAGTACATGGCCACCTGCCGCCTGATTCTTTACGCCAATTCCACCTCCAAGGTCATCGGGCCCATACGCAGCCGCTGCCTGGCGATCCGCGTTCCCCTGCCCAGCACGGAGGAGGTAACGACATGGAGGACACCGGTGCCAAACGTGTCCTCTTTGATTATCTCGGGGGCTCTGACGCTAATACGAGAAATATACAAGTACTGCAATTTCCGGCCTACAGAGCGCACCGGATTATAAGCCTCACCCAGTGCATTTGTAAAGGAAATACCATTTGGTACATACATAGGCCGCACCTGTGTAAAAGCCGCAAGTGCCCACAATGAAACACGAGATATTTACAAAGAAAGACGGTACACAGAAAGAATTTTCAAAGTTTTAATACCCTAGCTTGGTTTAACATAGCAACAGCACGGTAGCATGAACAAAAAAAAAAAAAAACATACTGGTAAAAAAAGTAGTAGTAGCAACACAGCAGCACAGAGCCGGTTAAAAAAAAAAAAAAAACTAAATCACTGAGATGTGGCAGGAACACAGCAGAAACACGCTAGCGCGGCGCTAACAGTGCCAGTTAAAAAAACAAAACATACCAGTATAAATTGCTGAGATGCGACAGTAACACAACAGCAACACACTAGCACAGCGCTAACGGCCATTTAAAAAAAAAAAAATAAAACATACCAGTAAAAATCACTGAGAGACGGCAGTAACACAGCAGCAACGTCCTAGCACAGCGTAAAAAAAAACGTACCCGTAAAAGTCACTTCCTTGGCACATATATTCCACTCGTCTCACTCTTACCTTTTCCACTCGAGCGCCCCCTTGCGGCCGTTAGGAAATACATGCACAAATGAGCCTCATCACTGCATAAGCCGCAGGGTTGAACGCCTGTGTAAAAAAAAAAATCCCAAAACTAGGGCTGCACTGATTAATCGAATAAGTCAATTTGATTACAAAGAATGTATAAACTTTTATACGATGGCCCGAGTAGCTAACTGCAGCCAGATTCTAATCTGAGTGTACAAAAGCGAACTCAAATTGAAGGCGCTGACCCCAAAGTCACTCACCAAATGAAGCTCCACCTTTTAAAGCCACACACATTCCAAGTTACAGATAATAATACAGTGTACAATTGTCTGTAGCTTTCGCACGAAAACTGAACGCTGAAAGGCAAAACTTGCAGGAGTTCTCCGGGATCGGCAATGAGTTCTTCCCCTTTTGTGCCTCAGGTGTGTCACGTCCTTACGTCGGTGTGTAAGAAAGAGGGCCTCGTCCTGCCGCCCGAGCTGGCCAAGCGCATCTGCGACAAGTCGGGGCGCAACCTCCGCAAAGCCCTGCTGATGTGCGAGGCCTGCAGGGTGCAGCAGTGAGTTGCTTAAACAGTCTTAATTTTTCATAACTCATCTGTTACTTTTTTGCCGAGTGACATCACACCGCCTTTCTTCCGACAGGTACCCCTTCTCGCCGAACCAGGACGTCACAGAAACTGACTGGGAGTTGTTCCTCCGAGAAACGGCCAACGCCATTGTCACTCAGCAGACGCCACAGAGGTAGGAGGGGCAACAGGTGTCGGACATTTTGTTACAGGTGTGCAAAATCCGACCCCTGACATTCTTGATGAAGAATTAGTTGACTATCTTCAGGTAGCTTAGCACGCCATACCCAAAAGTGATATGGTACAGGTAGATGAGTTACCTTCTTCAAATTTGAACAATAGAACACTTTTTATCTGTCATAAAATGCTGCTCACAACTGCGTGAAATTGCAAGACTAGAAAATAAATTTGGTCACTTGGGGGGGCAATGAAAATGCTTAAAGCCCAAGCGGCATGCCTATGTAAATTTTGAAATAGATATTGTTATGAAAACTACTTATAATATTATTCACTTCAATGTCTATACGATAAAAAATGAGCGAAGAGCGTGTCATCCATGCGCAAAGTTGCGCAAGTCTCACTCGACATCGAAGTGGCAGCCATATTGCCTGCCACGTCGTCAGCAGCAACAAAAGACGTAGTGGCACCTGCTATGGGAGAGGAACAACAGAGATTTTCATATTTTTCCGGCGCCCCTTCTGACACGGAAGCTCTTTTCGAAGAAGAGAACATTTCACAGTCGAGTGAAGTGACCGGGGCAATATTACCTTGTCGTTTTGAGCCATATTTAGATGATATGCGGATCACATTTAACTAGCGACTGACGGATGAATAATCTGAGGAAATATTAAAATTGACAGGCCTATAATTGTTTTATTTCCTGACTCTTTTACAAATCTTGTGTATGTAGCGTACTCAGGAGGACCCATGCCGGGCGAAACACGGCTGGCTGGTGGGAGGGAGAGTTCCTTGCTCCTCCCGGATGCGGCCAAACCACCACCCCACCCGATCCACCTCCACGGCCGTGCACATCTACACATTTAGCATCCCTAACTTACGTACTTTATTAAGTTATTATGACGCGGATCTTTTGTTTCTTCTGAGAGGATTATGTCGCCCCCCCCAGCCCCAAATATTATTTTTTTAATAGCTAATTAGCGTTAGCACCACTGTGTTAGCACTGCCACGCTAGTTTTAGCGTTAGCACCGCCACGTTAGTGTTCGCGCGGCTGCGATAGCGTTACATTCTTGTAGGCCGGGAATTACGGTACTTTACCACCGGTAAAACTGGCATAAACAGACGAACCCGCCAGTCTGTAAAAAAACTTCACTTCCTTCTTCTTCTCCAAAATGAATACCTCGAAAACATCGTCATGGCGGGAGATGCAAAAATCCATATGCGACAACATCATGACGTGTGGTGAAAAAGCAGATGGGTCGATTCCGGCTGCCTTTTTTTTTTTTTTTTTTTTTTTTCATGAAAAACATGAAAAATTATGCATTTCAGTTCAGTGGCGCTTTAAATCTGCAGTCGGTCATTTAGTCAACACTCCAAAATTTTGTTTGGACCAGACTGTTCGAGGTGAGAGGTCGTCTGTACGAGCTGCTGACTCACTGCATCCCTGCCGATGTCATCATGAAGGTGAGTGCGACGCACATTTATCGTATATGGTATGGAATTACCTGGATGTATGCAACCTTTGTCTGAAGATGCTGCGGTGGATTGACCTTGATAGACGCAAGCATAAATGTTTAGGGGGAGCGCACATTTTTATCACCCTGCTAAGATTGGAATGGTATAGTTAGAGTTTTTACACAATAAATAGAAGCCAGTATGATTTTTTTTTTTTGAGGGGTGTCAAGTATTCATTTGCAGGATTATATGGAGGGGGTTAGTGTCGACACGTGCGTGTAAATGTTCGCCTGCTGGTCCCCGTCAGGGTTTGGTGAGGGAGCTTCTGAACAACTGCGACGGGCACCTGAAGCCCGAGGTGGCGCACATGGCGGCGTACTACGAGCACCGGCTGCAGCTGGGCAACAAAGCCATCTACCACCTGGAGGCCTTCGTCGCCAAGTTCATGGCCGTCTACAAGAAGTTCATGGAGGACGGCCTGGACGCCATGATGTTCTGAGGCCGGATTGTCGCACACACCTTCACATTAAAAGTACTTTTTTTGTTATTAATTAACGTTCTTTGGACATTTATTTACAGAAATACACAGCACAGAATAACAATTGCCTACGGTCATTAGCTATGCTAGTGGTTTTCAAACATTTTGGGGCACGTCCCATTTTTTTGGGAGATTACTGATAACGTTTCTGAGCTCGCCCCAGTTTGAAAACCACTGACCGCTACGTTACCGGACCAAAAAGTGGTCAAGATTTGCTAGTTTGACTGGATGTGAGGGACCTGGATCACTAATGCAAGTTAATATAAATGCTTGCCATAAATTTGTCACGTGTTTTAGTACTCCACTACTACTCCCCCCGCCCACTATGTAACTAGACGTCATTGCTATTGGCATCAGTTCAAAAGATTGCAACTCTTTTCCTTAATAAAACTTTCCTGATGACATTTTTTAGGGGGGGAAACAAACTTAATTAATAAAAAAAACATGAAAAATGATACGAATTTCTTTTAAAGTGGATTTTGAAGACAGACTACATTATTTTGAGGAGGGTAAAAAAAATCTATTCTGTAAAATATGTTGTTGAGCGGCGCGGGGGAGAAGCTGGTAGAGTGTTGGTCTCACAGTTTTGAGGTTCTTGGTTCAATCCCGGACACTCTAAATTGCCCGTAGGTGTCATTGTGTGTGCAGCTGTTTGTCTTTATGTGCCCTGCGATTGGCTGGCAACCAGTTCAGGGTGTATCCTGCCTCCTGCCCATTGCCAGCTGGGATAGGCTCCAGCACTCCCTGCGACCCCTTTGAGGATAAGCAGCAAAAGAAAATGGCTGGATATCTTCCTTGAACAAACTGTGCACAATGTTACAATAACTTCACATTAAAACAACTTGTAGAAATTAAATCCCAGCTGTGGTTTATGATGAAAACTTCTTCGGCCTTCTTCCCGAGTGTATACAATATGTACTCCATGTACGTAGTGGTACTTGGACAGTATGTTTTTAAAAGTAGTTACTATGTTTTATTTGTTTTTGTTTAAATGCCCTCAAGTATGATAGAGGAATAATCCCATTTATTTGTTAATGATCTCAATGCCAGAATCGTATTCATTTTGAACGCCGTCCAACACGAGGCAACGGTAGCAGAAATCGACGTTTGTATTGCACTCGACTGTTTGTTCACTTCAGATTTCTCAAAAAATCCACTCTTTGGAGAACCTTGTTAATATTTCAACATTATCATCGTACATTGAAGGATCTTTTGCAAGTAAAAGCCCTCCCCCAGTAACCCTGAAGCTAAAAATAGCCCCCCACGGTAGACATTTCCAACATGTGCGGCACGCAGGAAATATCTGTACTGTTGGGCAATATTACGACTTTGGGAAATGCGGAGGGTGAAAAGGAGACTTGTGTTTATACGACGCGTGTGTGTATTTATCCACAAAGGGGGTCTATGTGACGCTATCAGCTTGTGGGAGTCCCCGATTGGCCCAAACAAAGCAGAGTGTTCATTTCCTGAACAATCGCCTCACAGTGCGCCACCATTGGGTGGAGCCCCCCCGCCCAAACTACTCGTAATCGCACTCCCTTGCGTCGGACCGTTGCCTTAGTTCTAACATGGATCCTACATGTTTGAGAATTCATTTGATAAAATGATTTGTAGCTAGTTAGTTGGATTTTTTTTTATATAATTTTGACAATTATATCATTTGTAATTCAGTATAATTTCCCTCACATAAAATGCATGTTTTTTTAATTCACTCCAGTCTTTGATATCAGTAATTTTATAAAAACATTTAAAAAAATGAAAAAAAAAACAAGGTAACGTATTCATTATAGTTATTTTCCCCTCAGAGGATTACTTAAAATATACAACAACAACAAAATAGCTAGGATTGGGTCCAGCACTCCCGTGACCCTCGTGAGGATAAGCGGCTCAGAAAATGGATGGATGGAACAATGAGTTATTGAATCAATAGTCATCCATCCATTTTTGTTTAGTGGCCAACTAAACATTAAACAAAGAATTATCTCATGTCAAAAAAAACAATCACGTAGCTGAACTTTATGCGGAAAAAATGTAAAACGCCATAGACGGGCTAACAGATAGCAATATTTGAACACAAATGGTGCAGCAACATGTTTACAGACAGAGTGGAGGAACCAGAACTTCTCTTTTTTTTTTTAAAATCCATCCATCCATTTTCTTTGCCGCTTATCCTCACAAGGGTCGGGGGGAAAGCATGAGCCTATCCCAGCTGTCAACAGGCAGGATGCGGGATTACACCCTGAACTGGTTGCCAGCCAATCACAAGGCAGATCGAGACAAACAGCCGCACTCACAATCACACCGAGGGGCAATTTAGAGTGTCCAATTAATGTTGCATGTTTTTTGGGATGTGGGAGGAAACCGGAGTGCCCGGAGGAAACCCACGCAGGCACGGGGAGAACATGCACACTCCACACAGGCGGGGCTGGGATCGAACCCGGGTCCTCAGAACGGCGAGGCCAATGCTTTACCAGCTGCACTTCCGTGCTGCCCATTGAATCAATATACTGCTTATAAATAATTGACAATATGAATTCCCCCCACAGTGATGGAATATAAAGAAATAGGCACTCCCTTGTCTCCATTTTAAATTGATTTAATAAATACATTCTTTTTTGTATTATTATTTGATCAAGAAGCTGTATTTTGTACATTAACAACATTGTTCCAATGTGAAGAAAGAGAACGTGTCGGTAAGACAATGGAGGAAATGTGGACTGAATTCGGGATTTTTTTCCCGGTCGCTGCGGTCAGGCGCTTATTCATATTATTCAATAATTGCGCATTTACCACGTTGCTTAAATGAACTTGTCTGGCATCCATGCGGAGGCTCAAAACCACTGTGCGCTGCCTTAAAATGTCTTCTTTTTCAAAGCTTTTACTCCGCATTTTTCCGACCCTCGTTTATGCTGATCTCATCGATGTGCTGACCTCAAGCCGCTCGAGAATCTACCGCGCGCCGCGTCGGGAAGTCTCATAAAATCTAATTAATTGTTCGTCTCGGCGCTAGTGGCTGACGGGCGGGGGGCTGCATGCGTTTCACATTCTACCTGAAGTTGTCGACACGGGTGAGAGCCCCATTGTTACGTTGTTGTGTTATGACACAAAATGGCCCTCAAAGTCTTCCACTGGGTTTGGAAGCGGCTAAAACCTGAGCAAAGGTCTTGAAAATTTCATCCCCAAAGACAGTTTCACTTATGCTTAGATTAGACTAGATGACAAACTGTCAGATTACTCCTATAAAAGCTTGCTGGACGTTTTAAGGTAATAATTCAAGGAATGCTTGACATACGTTCGAGTACTTTTAACCCATTCATGGGCAGGGTGGCAATTTTTTGCCTTATTGAGATAAAAGTCTCCTAACAGGCCACAATCAAGGAAATAACACTTCTTAAATGCATAAAACAGAGGGCAAAAAAAAACTGGGACGAGTATCGTATCAGTTCTGTGAAGTGGTACAGACTCGAGATATGTTGATTAATTAATTCATATTCTAGAACGGCACTTACGCATTAATAATACTGATGAATTAGCATTTTGAAGACAAACTCGGTTGCATACTGACCTTTGTCCCTTTCTTTTCTTGGAAAATGCTCCATGTGTACTTGAGGCAGCCATGTTGGTTCAGGGAGGAAAGGGAAAAAACTCCGTCCTAACTTTGACCGATGAGTTATCCTTTGCTGACACCAAATTATGGCTTCAGATTAAAACACTTAAATATTTTGGTATACTGAAGGATATAATGCGTGAAAATCACGATGTCCCAAAAATGGAATGGGTCCCAGATACAATAAGGCTTGCCAGCAGGGAACAAAACATGTAGCCTAGCAAGCCAGTGCTAGCACTCATATTTACCGTAATTTCCGGGCTACAAGCCGCGACTTTTTTCCACACGCTTTCAGCCCTGCGGTTTATGGGGCGATGCGGTGCTAGTGTTAGCGCGGCGTCAGCGTGGCACTGGCGTTAGTGCGGTGCTAGCTTAAAACTCTTTCTGTGTACCGAGGCTTATAACCAGGTGCGCTCTGTAGGCCAGGAATTACGGTATATGTAAAACATGCAGTCTGTTAAATTGTCCTCCAATTCTGTTCAATTTCTGATTGTGATTCAGAATTTTGTGTCACTCGTTAAGTCTGCCATTTTGGCTTGAGAAGCCATCTAATTTTGTCCTTTCCCAGGGATCGATATTTTGTCTGATAGGTACCAATTTTGAATCTTGTATTTTAAAAACTTAAATTGCTAAATATTTTAGCTATTGTCACTGCAGGTGAAGTGCAATCTGTAGGCCGGTCCTGAGCCCGGGACGATGAAGAAGAAGTGATACCAGGAAAGGAACTTGTAGGGACAGATGGTGGTAGACTTTGCAAAAAGGTCGGAAGGGCAAAGTTTACAAAACAGTGGTGAGGCCGGCCAAGAGGAGAACTGGAGGAAGCAAAAATGAAGATCTTGAGGTTCTTTCTCGGGGGTGAGCAGGTTGGATAGGATTAGAGATGAGCTCATTAGAGGGACGGCCCAAGTTGGATGTTTCGCAGAGCAGATTGCGATGGTTTGGAGACATTTGGAGGAAAAGGTTCGCGGATGTTGTGAGGGAAGACCTGAGGGCAGTTGGGGTCAGAGAGGAAGATGCACCAGATCGGCTTAGATGGAAAAAGATGACGCGCCGCGGCGACCCCAAAGGAAAAGAAGAAGGAGTCAGAGCATGTGGGTGGGCCACGGTAGCAAAATGTAACGACTCCCCTACTAAAATCCAACTTGTGCTGCTATTCCTACTTTGGGAGTTTTTTTTTGTTTGTTTGTTGCCACAACCACCAGACGGGACCACTCGCACCTGGCCAGGTTCTGCAAGGGGTTCTGCGTGGCTTTTCGCTCCTTGATTTTGTCCCATGATTAGCATTCCTGCATTTGTGGGAACGTCTCTCACGAGATTCCCAGCCGGTCAGTCTGTCGGGCCTCCGCAACCCACCCGCAAGTCATGATAGACTGCTACACATAGATAGAGTACATACATAACTGTGACTTTGAAAAAGTACATTTTCACAATTTGTGAAAGACAAAGACAGCTGTGGGAATGTAGGTCAAGATGGTTGCCGTCTGCCCGCCGAGTTGAAAGTAGATGTTTCCCACCGGCTGCGCTCTGCCCGTCCATCTTATGCGTGCGTACGCGGCCATCTTTTATGCATGCGTGTGCGCGGCGAGTGACGAACGCGTCGCCTGAGCGCCGCCCAAAATAGATGGCGGCGAAGAAACGGGAGGAAGATGAAGAAGAGGCCCGAGAGAGACCAGGACCGGTCGCGGCACACAAGCATGCAGCTTGACAAAAGTATTGAAACGCGCCTATCGTTCTGAGTGTTGTGTGTGTGTGTGTGTGTGTATTTTGGTCTTAATAGCTTCACACAATCCAACCCACTCATACCCCACCGTGAACTCCTGGTGTGATGTTTCCGATATCCACCCTGGAAATTCTTGGCCGGAACGCCGCTGACCTCAGGAGAAGTGAAGGCAGCAATGGGCACGAGCTGTCAGTGACATGCCACAGCAACAGGTGGCGCTATAAGCGCCTCGACGCAAGGCCAGTTTTAGTCACAAATGCGAAGAATGTTGTTAGCAGGAAGGGAAGGGGGAAGGAAAATCAAAATGAGATAAGACTAAAAATATCCAACCTTCACACTTGAAAACATTTAACATTTTGTAACTAGGAGTCTGCTAGTAGCCCCGTAAGTTGAGTATGAAAAAAAAAAGAAAATTCTTTGTAATTTATCATTATTCTTCCGTTTCGTATGCATACAAATAGCAATCAGAAAAATGTCTACAATTAGTCTGTCTTCAAAGTGCTCTTGCAAATTCACAAAATGACCCCACGATGTCAGATTCAAAACAAAATGGCAGCGTTCCTGCAACTTTTTATTTTCTTGCGCGTCTGTCAAAAAACGCATATTTACCAAATTTCATATCGTTCTATAAAACTGTCTTTTCAAGCGGCGTAAATGTAGTTGTTGGGCGATGGGCGCCTTAAAAAAAAATTAAAAAATGGCTGTCTTTACAGTCATGGCTCCTTGAGACTTTTGTGCGTGTGCGTCTACTCATGATCGAAATTTCTACAAAATTTCGTGTTGTTAATCTAAAGTGGCTGCACGGGTAGGGTATGTATGAGAGTGTGTGTGTGAGAGTACGCGTGTATATGTGTGTGTACGCGGAGGGGAGTGTGTGTTTGGGAAATGCTGTAGTGTGTGAGTGAGAGAGAGCTCGTGCCCTTGAGAGTGTTGTGTAAGAGTGTGTGTGGGAGGGAGAGAGAGACAGTGGGTGTGTGTGTGTGTGTGTGCACGGGGAGTGGACGGCAGGGGGGTCGTGGGGGCTGGGGGGGGGGGGTCCTCTCATTCACATCTGGCCCTCTTTGCCACACGTCCCGCCTCACTGGCGGCACCGGAGGACGTCCGAGCATTTCCAAGTGGGCATTTTCGTGGCGGACTGCGGAGGAGGAGGTGACGCAGCAGCTGAGGACGCTCACTGCGGTGGGGGACTTTTTGCGTGGGGGTGTGGGCGGGGTGAGAGAGGGGCGGATGGGGACCGTCTCGCCTCAGGACCGGGATGCGTGAGGCATGACGAGCCCGCGGAGGACACCCACGCTGCAGCTGCGGAGGTCCATCAGCGAGCAGCTGAGGGAGTCCACGGCCAAGGCGTGGGATCTGCTGTGGAGGAATGTCCGCGAGAGGCGGCTGGCAGGTCGGGCTTGACTCCATTTTGTCTGCTTTTCATTTTTTGATTGACAGACGTGTTATGCGCGTGACGAGTGACGTCGCGCGCGATCAGTCCGTCGGCGCGGTCGGCTTGTTGTTTGTGTGTGTATTTTGGGAAGGTCAATGTCATATTTAGCAATGGGGGGGGGGGGGTGTCATCCCATGTTTCAGATGCCAGCCTGTCGGCATGCGCGGGAATGCGCATGCGTGGGACGGTGTCAACTATTGCTCCGTGCGCGCCATTAATGCACCAAGTTTAGAACGGGGGGGTGGGGGGGGGTAGGATTCAGGTAAATTTGTCAATGACAAAATTTTGATTCATTGGGGTTGTTTATATGCGAATTCTAACGGTGGGGGGGGGGGCGCTGAGTTTAAAACAGCCTCCTGTTGGATCCACAGTGACGTCATTTTGGGATTTTGCGCGTGCGCACGTGCACTTTGCGTCCACATGAGTGCGCGTCGCAACATAGTCAAAATTCATTCCATATTTCCTTCAAGTAGCGTTAAAGTCAGCATTTTGTCTGAAGAAGACAGTCGGGTCAAATTGCATAGATTATGGCAGGGGTGTCAAACTCATTTTTTGTCGCGGGCCACATTGTAGTTCCGGTTTATGAGAGTGAAACCATAAAAATCTTTAACCGCCTCATAATCACACATGAAATTTACGAACTATTCTTGGAATCGGAAATCATTGGTAATGGGTTTTCCAACTATTGTCGATGTTCGGTAACATAAAAAAAAACACTTGCAATACCTCAACATTCTGATTTATGATGTGGCCATTTGAGATTTCGGTACAGATTTCAACAAAAATCACAGAAGTTGACAAACATGATTCGCCTTCGCGGGCCACTTAAAATGATGTGGCGGGCTGGATCCGGCCCCCCGGGCCTTGACTTTGACACCTGTGCATTATGGAAAACTCTATTAAGTTTGTGTTATTGTTTGTGTGTGTGTAACCATGTGGAACGTCGTACTAGAGGATGTGGAATATTGGTCGCTTGGAAACAATGGCAACATTCCTCACTGGGTCACACAGATACAGAGTGTAAGTGTGCGTGTGCATGCTTGTGTGTGTCTGTGAGAGAGGATTGTTTGCACACACATCCACGAAAAAACACATCCCCAATTTTCGTTTTGCGTGGATCGTCGCTCCGTCACGTGAGGACTTTTGTGGGACCGCAGGTGAGAGATGCAACGTCGGAGTGAGCGATGTGATTGGTTGCCGGCAAGCAGGGGGCGTGGCCTCTGTACCAGTGAGGGCATGTCAGAGGAATTCTCGAGGAGTGCTGGAACTAGACTCAGCTAAGTGCTGTTCAGGAATCCGCCATGGAGGAAGAGGAGGCGGAAATCCAGCGCAGGACCCCCGTGGGGACCCCCGATAGCAGCGACAGCGAAAGCGCCACCGAAGAAACGTGCCTGGAGGCCATGACCCCCGACGGGCAGGACCACTACCTGAGGCTGGGCCAGACCCCCAGACGCCGCTCGGCCCTGCGGCTCTCGCGTATCATTGCCCGCAAGCAGCTGCTTCGGAGGCTGGAGCAAGGTAGACCCCCAACGGGACCCCAAGTCACTTCACACCTCGGATAAGGCATGATATATCGATGAAGGATTTGCGTGTGTCGGTCCATGTAGATTCCATTCGGGTGCTGTTGATTCAGGCCCAACTAGTTAGCCGCATAAACGGGCAGCGTTGGAACTTGGAAACAGGAAGTAAACAAGACTGTACAAAATAAAAACTGCTTGAATGGGCTGCTGTTGAAAATCAAACCGGAATATCCAAAGTTTTCACTAATGGGCTGGGGTAGAAAATGAAAACTCAAATAAGAAAAAAGACTTCCTAAAGTTATGGTCTCGATCCGCCTAAGCGGGCTGCTGTAGAAACCAGTTGGGTATAAGATAAATTCGGCCGAATCAAAACAGAAAATATTAAGTCTGCCTGAACGTGCCGATTTAGGAATCGAAACGGGAACGGGACAAAGGCCGCCTAAACGGGGCGCTGAAAAAAATCAAAAACTGGAAATGGAGGGAAAACGTTGTCTGAATGTGCTGAGCAGGAATCAAACTAGACTAGGACTGAACTAAGCGAGCCGCTGCAGGAAATAGAAGTAAAGCCGCTATCTGCCTGCCCAAACGGGCCGCGGTAGAAACTGGAACAGGAATGGGACAAAGGTCATGGAAATCAAACCGCAAATAGAACAGAAGAGAACGTACGTAGCTTAAATGGGCTGCGGCAAATTGTTTGTTTACAATGAGTTAAGCGCATGTTTTTCTTCGGCGACTGCAGCCATTGTTTTCATCAGTTGCACTTCCTCGACTTCCTGCCGCGCGATTCCTCCCGACGTAAACACAACAACAGAGTAGCAGAGCAAAGTCGAATCGTCCCGACGTGCCGGGTCTTGTCATTCCCGGTCGCTCCTCGTGCGTAGCGTTTGAGGTATCGATTAAAAAAAAAAAAAAAAAAAAAAAAACAATACGGGTGAAAAATGTGGCCTGCATGAACGAGTTCTATCCTGCTCGGCTGTCCATCAATTTTGACTAAGTTGTGACTTTTTTTTCCACAGTGTGAAGTCTACATTTAAAAAATTTGATCACGCACTAATGTTAAAAAAAAAATGTTTTTTTTTAGTCCCCTTTAAAAACTAGTCAGGATGATATCATTGGGAAAAGGAAGTGCAGATGGAGCTCTCCCTGCTGGATGAAAGTCCTCGCCACCGCCCTGAATGTTCCTCCTCACCTTGATGTTGCATTCAGGGACAGTTCGAAATCGTAAATTTACTTGGAGAACTCTATCTATCTATCTATCTATCTATCTATCTATCTATCTATCTATCTATCTATCTATCTATCTATCTATCTATCTATCTATCTATCTATCTATCTATCTATCTATCTATCTATCTATCTATCTATCTATCTATCTATCTATCTATCTATCTATCTATCTATCTATCTAATCCAATCTAATTTTAGCTCGGAATCTAATCTATGTCCGTGTGGCATTCTGTCCCTTGCTGACTTTTTGTTTGTCTTTTTATCCCGGCTGTGTGCGTTCCAGGAGTAACGAGGGAACAGGAAATGATATCCGTTTTATTTATTCAGATGTGAAAATCACGTTTCAATCAATGTTTTTCTCTTTAGAAACAAGGAAAGGGCCTTGTGGCCGAGTCAGATTGTGGCCATCATCAAACCTAGATTTATTGATTTAGTTAGTTATTTTTAATGGAAATAATTTACTCTTAATTGTCATGAAGTTATGTTTGCCAAAAAAAAAAAAAAAAAAAGACAACACATGCGCGTATGCACACACAAATTTGCACACGTGATAATGTCAAAATTCAGTTGTTGTGGTGCTTTTTCCCACATTGATCTTTCTTCAGGCTTCTGATTGGCTGCAGTGACCTGCCAGGTAGGTTGTTACAGCTACCACTTGCCGCTTCGCCTGAACTTGATTTTGATGGCAATAAGGAGGGGAAAATCGAAATTCCCAGACTTCCAAGCTTTTGTGGCATCGAGCAGGTGGCCTGACAAAAATAAAAAGCGGGAAATGAAAGTCTTGTCGGGACATTGTCTGAGGAATGACCTCAAACGCACACACAGCCCAGCGAGGTTGGCGGCGGGCGGGATTATCCGCCCCATGCGTGCGTCCGCTGGCACATTAACTAATTCATCCCTTAATTAAATTCTCTGATGAATAGTCAAGCTTTGTTCCCACACAGAAAACACAGACGTGCATGATGTGCAAATGTGAAAAAAGCGACCTGTGTCGCTTTCTTCGATGTTTAAAGGAATATTCCAATGAACAATGAAAAGCCTTCATTCGATAGGTCATGTCATATATACTGTCCCTTTAAAATTCGAGATTAATCCAACATCATTTTAATGGTGTTTTGAAAGATTTTTAATCATCATTTTAAAGGTGTTTTGAAAGATTTTTATCGGCAATTACAAATTTTCACGGGCGCCGCCATTTTGGCGAGTCACATGATTTAAAAAACAAACAAACAGGAAGTGACATCTCCTGTGCGCAAACAAAGGAATCGTGGTCAATTTGTAGTGTAATCACATGCAGTACCGCCACCATCGGAAGAAGTACTTTTGTCATCATTGGTTAGCAACATCATAACAATGTTATTTAAAAGAATTCAGAGACTTATTGTACTCTATGGTCTTAAATAAATGGGCGAATAGTGTAGATATGTTGCATGGCTCAGGGCGACCACACTTCGCTAGCCACTAGGTCCTTAAATGTTTCTTTTTCTTACTGGGCAGAATATGCCACCGAGCCTTCCTCGGATTATTTCTATCCGAATTATGGAATAATTTCGCGATACAGTAGGGCATTTTCACGTGTCCGATGGTGGTCGTACTGCATGTGATTATGATGCAAAACAGCCACGATTCCTGTGTTTGCGCACAGGAGATGTCACTTCCTGTTTCCTGTCATGTGACTCAGCAAAATGGCGGCGCCCGTGAAATTTGCAATTGCCGATAAAAATCTTTCAAAACACCATTAAATGATATCGGATTATCCTCAAATATTCAAGGTACAGTATATATGACATGACCTATCACATTAAAGCTAGATATTCGTTTAAAGTCACGTTACGAATGCAGTTGCGTCTATATGCGCCAATGCCACATTCTTTAAAGTTCCGAATGATGCTGGAAGTCGCATTTGTGCCTCTTTGACTATTTAAATTCACAGAGGCCTTTTAGTACCCGCGTCTCATTCTCTGGGGTTCAAACTGAAGTTACAAAGGGTGTTGTTGACCTGTGTATCTTTCGTGAATGTTTAAAACGTCTGCTACAAAGAGTTACGCATCAGTGTCTTTTTCATGCTGTGTAAAGTCATGTTACGAAGTAAGTTGTGTGTCTATACAATGCTGTGTCACTTTTTTGGGCATTTAAAGTTATATTATGAGCACTTGTGCGTTTATGTGTTGTTTTTTTTTTTTTTTACGTGTCATGTCATGTGCCTTAGAGAGTTGCGTATCTACGTATTTGTGCCCGTCGAAGGTACGGTGGTTGAGCTGGAAAGCGTTGGCCTCACAGTTCTGAGGACCCGGGTTGAATCCCAGCCCTCCCTGTGCGGAGTTTGCATGTTCTCCCCGTGCCTGCGTGGGTTTTCTACGGGCACTCCGGTTTCCTCGCACATCCCATGCAACAATAATTGGACACGCTAAATTGCCCACTAGGTGTGTTTGTGAGTGCGGCTGTTTATCTCCACGTGCCCTGCGATTGGCTGGCAACCAGTCCAGGGTGTATCCCACCTCCTGCCCGTCGACAGCTGGGATAGGCTCCAGCTCTCCCCGCGACCCTCGTGAGGATAAGCGGCTAAGAAAATGGATGGATATTGCTTTGTTATTCGTGCTGTATGCAGCGGTGGCGTTCCTAGTTCACAGATGGCAGATTAAAAGAACTGCCTTCTTGGTTTGTACTGCGTTGTGTGTGTGTGTGTGGTGTGTGTGTGTGTGTGTGTGTGTTCCGTCCAATAATGGTCCGGCTGACCTCAAAGGCGGAGGCGAGCCAAGTGTAGCGAGTCATTTCCTGTGCGGTGGTCACACGGGCTTGGTGGCGATGAGGAAGAGGGGCTAGCGGGAGGTTACCGTAGGTAGCACGAAGGCGAGGGAGAGGGATGAAGGGAAGTGTGTCGAGGCTGGTCAGAAGGTCCAGAGGTTCGGGGGAAGCCGTGACACGGGCGGGGATGAAGATGTGGCCCGAGCCATGAAGGCATCAAGTAAGCTTCTTGCGTTGCCGTGACGATGATGACGATGAAAGAGGGTGAACGGTGAAGGCTCTCGGCTTTCGAAGAGTTGTGGGAACGTGGCCTCAGGAAGTCGGCGTCATTAGCGGCTTTAATGGAGAGAAAATGTTTTCTTTCTTGGACGGAGTTGGCTTTTAATTTTTTCCCCCCTTCTAATTATTATTATGATTATTGTGGTGGTGGCTGTTTCTGTTGCTTGGCAGGATTGGTTCATAGGCACTGGAACCTGAAGGTAGAGTTTTGTCATTCATTTTTGATTTTTTTTTTTTTTTTTTTTAATTTCATAATGACTTTAGTGTAAGTGTTAAGTTAAGTGTATTTACAAGTAGTTGTAGAGTGTACAGTGTAGCTATTTGATTTACACTATTTTTATTTGTAGATTGGTATATTCATTTTTTTATTATTTTTAATCTAGTCTGATCTTTTTAATTAATCTAATTAATATTTATTTTAGTTTGGAAAAATGCAAGCAATACTATTTTGGGTTGTTTTTAGTTGAATCAGCAATCATATCTATGATTAATTTCAAATTAATTCAAATATATTTGAATTAATTTGTAGCTTCCCGAAAATGAAAGCACGTTTTAAAAGTTTTATTTACTGTATTCTTGTTCAATTGTATGCAGGTCTGCATATCCATGTGATTTATTTCACTGTAAGATATATTGTTTAATACAATTGAATGTACCAGAGTCACTGATTGTGAAGTGGTACACACGCCTGCCTTTGGTGCAGGCAGCGTGGGATCGATTCCCCCTCAGTGATGGTGTCGATATCTCCCCTCTGACTGACTGGCGACCGGTTCAGGGTGTAGTCTGCCTTTCGCCTGAAGCTAGCTGGGATAGGCTCCAGCTTTCCTGCAACCATAGTGAGGATGAGCGGCTTGAAAAATGACATGACTGTATGATGAATGTATTTGTCACTGACGTGATGGCGGGCCGTATTACGACGTTTTTTCAGCACAAAAGTATTTTTTTATGTGTTCATAAACACACACACCGACAGGTTCACGCAAGCTAACAACACAGCACTCCTCCAATAACAGTCAACTGTCGGTGGGGGTTAGCTAGCCTGTCGCTACGCTAGCTGTAGCGCTAAAGTGTCGGGGCGTCGGTAAAATCCTGCACTTCCTGCCTTCCCACTCGTCGCATCATTCCAGCGAAATCCCTCAGCGACACTGCGGAATGTTCCTCCCCCGTCCATCTGCTTGGAATGCCCGGATGGGAATTGCAGGCTGTGTGTGTGTATGTGTGTGTGTGTGTTTTTTAATATGCTATCATTAGTGTACTTTGTATTTTGTGTGTGTGTGTCCTTTGTCTGTATGTCGTTATTTGCGTGTGTAACAATGCTTGCTTTCCCGCTTTGCAGAGCTGGAGGCCAAGGAGGCTTGCGATTGGCTGAGAGCTGCCGGCTTTCCTCAGTATGCGCAACTCTACGAAGGTAACCGTCATGTTTTTGGGTTGTTGTTGATTTTTTGGGTTTTTTTTTTTCCTCCCCCGTTATTCCTCCCACATCTCCGTTTTGTCCGCTATTTCCACTTCCTTTCCAAAAGGAGAGGATGGGATGGTGGGCGGCTAGCCGGGGGGGTCGTGGGAAAGGCCTTGTTATCACTACTGGGACTCTCACGGCGTTCTTCTTCCTCTCACTCCCCGTCACTTTCATTCATGGCCTCATTCATTTTTAACCCTTAAGGCAGCCATTTTGTGATATTTCGGCTGTGTCGGAGAGTATTACTTTTTCACCTTTGTCGCTGAAATGAATCTACAAGAAAAACCTTCAGTTTTGAAGTCGTCCATAGCGCCTGTTCTCATTGTCGCTGTCGAGACGTGGAAAACTATCTGGTAAGGTCACGTGTCACCCAGTTTTTCAAAAAAAGAGGTCCGGCGTGCTCGCTTCAAGCTGTATTTCAATTCCAGTTGAAGTTTACGATGAAACTGACACATAAAACAGTATTAAAAACTGTATATTTTAATACCAAAATGTCCATCTCACCTAATTATCATTAATTGTATCCCTCTCTCTCTCTCTCTCTCTCTCTCTCTCTCTCTCTCTCTCTCAGACTCTCAGTTTCCCATCGATATTTCTTCAGTAAAAAGGGATCACGACTTCTTGGACGGCGACCTGGTGGAGCCTCTTTCCCGGTAAGCTTCTCGTCTGCGTTTGAATTCCTCCTCCAGACCGTCCTCAGACTTCAAGAAGGAACACTGCGATCGATTGACCACGTTTTTTTTAAACGTGGGTTGCAGGCGCCTCAACACGCTGAACAAGTGCGCCTCCATGAAACTGGACATCAGCCACCCCAAGAAGAAAGTAAGATTTAAAAAAAAAATGTTTTTATTCATTGGTTTGTTATTATTATCGTTATCACATGCATCTACAAAGCTTTGTTTTTTTTTTTTTTTTTTTTTCTTCCCATTCTGGAACTTAACTCGTTTCTGGTAGGCGCTGTCTTACCAAGTCAGTTCAGAGTAGGACCCAAATGTTCCTGGACCTCTTGAAACTTTTACTACACCCTCACCAACCACATCTGGCTCTATGGTCCCACAAAGGTTCCTAGTTCATAATGTTTCGGCACCCAAAATGTACTCAATTCAGACCCCACCCAAAAATTCCTGGTCATCTCAAAGGTACTACCCCTTGCCCGGCAGGCAGGTTGTTTTGGGTCCAAAGTCTTGCATTAGTTCCAGCATTCAGATAAACAGTTCTTCTTTAAACCTTTACTATGTAATCCATAATTTTTAAGGAGCTTCTCTTACATGAGAGAGTTTTAGCTCTGTGATCCTCCCAAAGTTCCTAGTTCAGGTCTTGGACCTTTTAGAAGTACGCCCCCATTAAATTACGCAGGATATAGTTATTCTAGTTCTGGGAGAAAAAGAACGAGAATAATGAATGAATTATGAACTTTCTCTTTAAAAGTTCTGAGTTCGAGGGTCGCATTTCTGTTGTACAAATGTTTTATATTAGTCTTACAGAAGACTCTGCTAGGGGGATCCAGGAATCTTAAGGACTTAAGCTAATATTAGAATCTTTAGGTCTATGATCATCCAAAGGTTCCTGGAGGTCTTGGAAGTACACACCCATTACACCACACCCAACTGATGAGCAGGTCTACCTCACAGTTCCCAAGACCACGGTTCGCCCATAGATGTGAGTGGTTGTTTGTTTTTATGCCCCCTGCAATTGGGTGGCGATCAGTTCAGGGTGTACCCCGCTTCTCACCCGAAAATAATTGGAATACTTTCCAGCACGCCCAGGACCCTAGTGCGGATAAGGGGTACAGGAAATTGATGGATGGATATCTGTTCTTCCATGGACATTAAAAGTTTCTAGTTCTAGGTGAAAGGAACTAGGACATTTGGGAACTTTCTCTTAAAAAAGTTTCTTGTTCCTTCAGTTCTCATATCTGGAATTTGCGCTAAAATCGTTGAATCTGCAGGGTGACGACTCAGATGAAGATGACCCAATGGCCATCAGCAAGCGTTGGACGTTTGAATGGAGCAGCCGCCGCTGGTCGCGCCTCCAGGACCTCCTGTCGGACGGCGCCCCCCACGGCCGAGGGGAGGGACCATGCAGCGCGGCAAGCAGCGAAAGTGCGCTTAGTGAGCTAAGTGAGCACGAGCTGGGCGACATCTCCTCGCTTCACAGCGAGGATTCCGCCTCCACGGCTGCGGACGCCATGTCGGTAGCGTCCCTGTCGGCCTCCTACCGGCCGCCACCGCGCGACCTCCCGCACTACAACTCCCTGCCCATCAAGGGTGGCCGCCACGGACAGGCGGGGCGCAGCAAAGCCAAGGAGTTCCTGCGACGGATGGAGCTAATGCGCACCTGGGGGCCGTCCACTATGCGGAAGAGCTCCAAGCGCAGGCCCCCAATGGTCATTAGCGGACCAGTGCTGCAAGGCGAGGAGCCCCTGGCCCTGCAGGTTTTGCAGTGTACTCCCATCAGCCAGTTGGAGATCAACCTGGACAGGGAAGATAGCGAAACATCACCCGGCGACAACTGCGGCGACCTCTCCATGATGAACGTCAGCCCCATTCGCGACCCTACGCCCCCACGACCGCGCACGGCCAGCAAGCGAAGCAGCAAGTACTTAGAGGATATGGCCCTCCCGTTGCGGGGCAAGAGGCCCGATGGAGAGAGGACCCAGTTCTACTCACATGAAAACCTCCTCATCCACGTACCCAAAGACCACAAGCCGGGCACCTTCCCCAAAGCGCTGTCCATTGAGAGTCTGGCACCCGGAAGAACCTCCACTAACACCGCCGTCTCTCGACTGCCCAAAAATAAGAACCTCGATGACTCCTGGTCTGGCCGTCCACTCTCCAAGCCCCCTTGCCCGAGAGCTCCAAGAGGCAGCAGGGTCAGCGTCTACGACAACGTCCCCGGCTCCCACCTATATGCCAGCACGGGGGACCTTCTGGACCTGGAAAAGGAGGACAACCTGTTCCCGCACCTCGATGACATCATCCAGCACGTCAGCGGTTTACAGCAGATTGTGAACCACTGGACCCGTGGCGTACTGGCGGACAGCGAGGACGGCGAAGATGGCGAGGGCAGTACTACACCCGTTTCGATGAATGACACCGACTCCACCGGGACTGGACGGGAGAGGAGGGATTCCGGCGTTGGGGCTTCCTTGACAAGACCACGGTAAGAATATGTTCACCAAGTAGTAATGGCGAGATGAAATCTGACATCTGTTTGGCTGTTGGGAATGACTATGAACTACAAAAAATGTATTAACAAATCATGTAATTTAATGTCGGTGCCTGAGGGTTTCATATTGCTGTCAAATTTCGCTCCAAATTCTGAATCACTTCCCAAATCCGTCACATGGTACAGCCAGGGACCGAGGCTTCGGACGTCTTCGTTTCCGTCCCCGGCTCCAAATGAATCGCGCCTTGGTACACGCCCACTCATTCCTCTCCCCATGTTTTAATTTGTGGACTGGTAAGCTACGGTTTGCAGACCTTAGGGGACCCCAGTTTGAGAACAGCTGGTCTCGACTTTCTGCACACGTGACAACACATTGACAAGCTTGTCATGTGCATACCGGTACCACAATGCTGACTCTTAAACCATGTGAGCCGGTCAGAACCCTGAATGAACCCACTTCTGAAAAGGACAATGCAATCCTGCTCCTGTGTGTTTCCAGAGTCCGCTGGCCCAGTTTCAGGACCTCCGATCTCAACCAGCCGTCGTCGTCGCTGCAGATCAGCTGCCAGTCAGCCGCTCAGCTCAGGCTGCTGCACAAGTTCTCCTTGCTGCGCCTCACCGCCATCATGGAGAAGTACTCCATGTCCAACAAGCACGGCTGGACCTGGTGGGTAGCATATGGTCCACCCACCATATGGAGACAGAATGGGACCCGCGCATAATCTTCTAAAATTTCAGCCTGAAGAGACACAGCACTTCAATGTTTTTTTTTTTTTGAAAAGGCCACTTTAGGATAATTAGGTCTACTCGAAAGGGTCCTCCAAAGATAAACTCATTGAAATGTAGTCCGATTGCGAGCAAATTTGAACCACTTGTACCAGCTGTAGATACGTCGTCGACCAAGGCCCACCCATGCTTGTGTGCTTCCTTGTAGGTCCGTGCCCAAATTCATGAAGCGTATAAAGTCTCCGGACACCAAAGACAAGAGCGTGTTTGGCGTCCCGCTCATCGTGCATGTACGACATTGCGGCTTCCCGCTGCCCTTATGCCTCCAGCAGGCCCTCGCCCACCTCACGCGCCACTGTTTGGACCAGGTACTCGTGGCACGGACAATATTTTGCCACAGAAAACTACATTTGACCAATAAATCCAATTTTCAAAAAAAGACCGGACTAGCTAGTCGTGGACCTTCTTTCCATTTTCTCATCATGGCGGTTCTCGGGTTTGCCTCCAGGTGGGCCTGTTCCGCAAGTCCGGCGTGAAGTCGCGCATCCAAGCGCTGCGTCAACAGTGCGACGCCTCGCCCGACTCCGTGGACTACGAGGACCAGTCGGCCTATGACGTGGCCGACATGCTCAAGCAATTTTTCCGGGACCTTCCGGAGCCGCTGCTGAGTAACAAACTGGGGGAAACCTTCCTGCACATCTATCAATGTAGGTCACCGCTTCCGTGATGAGTTTTAATTGTGCTTTTAGTGCCGGCTAATGCTAGAGGTTGTCGGTTCACTGTGTAATAATACTTTGAATGCTAACTGAGGGTGTGATACATTCGTTTACCGTGTTATTCTGTCAATGCTTAGGGTTTAGCATTCCCAAATTTTAATACTTAGTAGATTATTCATTCAGAATCTATTAAAATGCATGTCACCATAAAGCCACTATATTTTGTGATTAAAAGCAAAATATTTCATCAAAAAACACATCGGACCATGAATGCATCGGATATTGTAAGACAAACTACCGTAATTTCCGGCATATTAGCCGTGACTTTTTTTCCCGCGCTTTCAACCCTGCGGCTAATGCGGCGATGCGACTGATTTGTGGTTTTTTTCTAACGGCCGTAAGGAGGCACTCGAGCGGAAAAGGTAAGAGTGAGACCTGTGGAGTATGTGTTGAGGAAGTGACTTTTGCGGGTATGTTTTTTTTTTTTTTTAACGGCCTGTTAGCGCCGCGGTAGTGGTTAGCACTGCGCTAGCGCCCTATCCTCCTTTTGTTCCCCCATATTGTCTGCGTGTCACTCTCAAACTCAACGGTGTGGGCGTTAACACGGGTATCTTGCGTGTGTCGCTAGCGGTTAGCGTGGTTAGTGCTGCGCTAGCGGCTGCTGCTGTGTTACTGCCGCGTCTCAGTGATTTAGGTATGTTTTTTGTATGTGTAGCTGCTGTGGCCGTTTTTTTTTTTTTTTTTTTTTTTTTTTTTTACCATCTCTTTGTGCTACTGTGTTGTTGCTATTTTAAGCTAAGCTAAGGTATTAAAACTTTGAAAACGATTTCTGTTTACCGTCTTTCTTTGTAAATATCTCGTGTTTCAATGTGGGCACTTGCGGCTTTTACACAGGGGCGGCTTATGTATGTACCAAATGGTATTTCCTTTACAAATGTACTGGGTGAGGCTTATAACCAGGTGCGCTCTATAGGCCGGAAATTATGGTATTTTGTCAGAAAACAAACAAAACTTTTGTGACAAAATACATAAATCTCTTGTGAGTCCTCATCTCCCAGCATTCTGCAAAGTGACCAGCACTGGTGACAGCTTGCCCACCGCTTTCCCCCCTCAGACGTGCCCAAGGAGCAGCGTCTGCAGGCGGTGCGAGCAGCCATCTTGCTGATGGCGGACGAGAACCGCCAGGCGCTGCAGACGCTCCTCTACTTCCTGCACGACGTGGCGGCGCAGGTGGACGAGAACCAGATGACGGCCGCCAACCTTGCTGTCTGCCTGGCGCCGTCTCTCTTCCACCTCAGCCTGACCAAGGGCGACACGGTCTCGCCAAGGTACGGCATCTTTCAAAATAAATTCCCAAAGCATTTCAGTTCAATCTCAACTCTTCACGTTCTCATTTCTGGATATTCTCTGTTGTCTTCCCGATGATGATGACGAAGGTCCATCCAGAGGAAGTACGCCAGCGGCCGACCGGACCAGAAGGACCTGAACGAGAACATGGCCGCCACTCAAGGCCTCGCTCACATGATCATGGAGTGCCAGCGTCTCTTTCAGGTGAACATTTTTTCTTTTTTTTGTATTTACAACTAATTTTTTCAACCAGTTACGATCTTCAGTCTGTGTCTTGACTGTGCTATTTCAGTCTGTGGTTGGAAGTGCGGTCAAGGGACTGGTTGCCAATCAGTCAAGGGGTGTTTATTGACCAAATCAGCGGTCATGAATCGACCCGAGGACATGTAGAGGTGGAATAACACGCTCCCAACTGAGCTATTCCAGTGCGGTATCTTGCTCACAACTGCCTGGTTGCGATTCATTCAAAGGAACGATGAAGCAGAGGACAGCCAGAGGTGCAATAACGACCATAAAAGCTCTTCTGCCGAAACCTGGGACCTTTAGATCTCGAGTCTAACACTCTCCCAACTGAGTTGTTTTACCTTGGCATCTTGCTCACAAGTCTCTGGTTGCAACTCATTCAAAGGGCATATAAAACTCCTAAAAATCAATCATAGACCATAGCCGGAGGTGCATTACAAACCAACAATTAAACCTTTGGCCTTCACTCTAATGTGCTCCCAACTGAGCGATTTCACTCGAGTGTCTTACCCACACATCCTTTCTCGTAAATCATGCAAAAGGCCAACATACATCCAACAAAATCATTTTACATGCCGAAACCCAGGATTGAATCAGGAGTCTTAATATCGTACGTCTAATGTTCACAAGGGCCTGGTTGCAAGGGTCCTTTCTGATGGCGATCTTAAGCTGCACCCCCTCAGCCATGTCCCACAAGCTTCCAAAATGACAATTGAACAGAACACGTTTGAAGTGGATTCTCTATCGCGTAATCCAGATAAAATTGGGATATGTTTTTTTACCACATGCGTCACACTTGTCCAAGAGAGTTCTCCAGAGAGGTCTCGACGATTTCACGCAAGGATATGTACACGGAATTAAGATTTTGGACGCAGCAGGATGAAATGGTGGCGATCAATACAAAAAGGTTTCACGCCTCACAAAATTCATATTGAAAGCCAACAGGATAAAATAGTGGAATCGTACTGCGCATGTAAAGCAGGTTGAGTACTTTTTACTTGGAAAGATCACGAGTAATATCATGGTAGTCTTTATAAGCGAGGGGGTGCATTCATTTGACTTGGCTTGTAATGGAACCCAGTGCTCGGTCTTAAAAGTCTGATGTGATACAAATCGGCAAATAGACACATTGCGTATTTATGTATCGCCAACCGGACACTTGGGCATAAAACATTGCACACATCATTCAGCAGATCAGTGATACACTAACAAAGTGAAAGTTGTTCTCCTGTAATGTATAAAGCACTGATAATAATTCAATCCAACTCAGAGAAGATACTTCTCCCTCACTTACCTTCGAACATACAGCCTTGTGTTTGTTGATATTGTCCACATTTAGTTGTACATGCGCTCTTCCGCGATCTTTCATCCATCGTAGACACTTCGTCAACTGTGTTTTAGGCTTTGGAAATGAATCAACCTAGCAGGATATCTTTCATCAGAATTGCGCGTTCCCCAAGCGCATCTGAGGACCATTTTCTTCGTAACATGAACTTTTCCAAGCGCACGCTACTGGCAACCGGCATTGCTTGTGGAACAATATGGCGAAAGGGGCGTGTCAAGCCAGGGGTTAAGACAATGCGGCTATCTGATTGGCCAATGGCTGTACGAGTGATTGTCAGGTCGGAAAGGTCCGTTCATTCCAAGGGGCTTTAAAGTATTCAAAAGGGCATGAAACAAACCGTTAATCGATCACAATTGAAGAAAACCATCGTCCACTACCAGCCAATCACGTCACATATAAACAATGGAATGGATGGGTAGAGAACCAATTGACAGTCACATGATGGTCCTCCTACAGGTCCCAGAGGAGATGGTGAGCCAGTCCCGAAACTCTTACATGGACGCTGAGCTTGTAGCGCCCCTGCTGGACAATCTGGGTAAAGCGCGCCGGGATGACATGGACGAGGACGAGGAGGAGGAGGACGAAGACGACGAGGAGATCGACGTAAGCTCCCACCACGCTCATGTGGAGAAGCTGATCCAGGACCTTCTGAAGGAGACCAAAGACAAGAGCAAAGCGTGGATATGTCGACCCACAGGAGAACACATGGAACTGGCCTCCAAAAAGGTTCTCCCTCCTCTAGAACACATGGCTGACCACGACTCAAGCATGTCATCGTTGGGTCCTATGCTGAACGGGTTTGAGAATGTATGAACGCTGCAGCACACCCGTGTGATCTCACCGGACAGAATTGTGCCTTCAGGTGGGTGACGGCAACCCCCTACGACGGTGGCGCGTCAGCACGGAGGTGCCGGCCACGCCCGCTGAGGTTCTGCGCCGGTTACTGCGAGAGCGCCACCTGTGGCAGCTGGAGCTGCAACAGGAGAAGGTCGTGGAAACGCTGGACCGGCAGACGGACGTGTATCACTACTCCTGTCACAATATGGCGCCGCTGCCCCGCATAGACTACGTGATACTCAGGTGAGATCAAGATGTCTTGGTGAGCAGTCGCTTTTATTTCGCACGGTCTTTACGTTGCCGCTACGCGTCAGGTCCTGGCGTTCAGACCCAGTCAAAGGCTGGTCCGTGTTGGTGTGCATGTCAGTGGATCACGACGACGCACTGCGCACGGCGGCGGCGGTGCGGGGCGTCGTCCTGGAGTCCCACTACCTGCTGGAGCCCTGCGGCATCCCGACCAGAACCAGATTGACACACATCTCCAGAGTCGATCTCAGGTACAAGAAACGATCCGGAATCATTGGATCCGTCCCGATTTGGTTGACATTTTTCTCTTGCGGACTGCAGGGGGCGAGCTCCAGAATGGTACAACAAGGCATACGGGCACCTGTGCGCCAACGAAGCGCAGAGGATCCGGGCCTCATTCCTCAGTGCGGTAGAACCCTGGCCAGTAGGATCTCCACGCTGACCCTCATGGTACCAGACCGCGTCCATGTACTGTAGTGCTAAGAAAAGCGTACTGTTGGCAGCTGGACTATTTTTGGGGGGGGGGGGGCTCCTCACATTCAACTCATGCTTTGTGATGTCATTGTGATGTCATCACAACGATCCACCGGCGGAACCTTCTGGACTTGTCTTGACCAGAAAAGTTAAAGGAGAAGTGAAGATTAAGAAGGTCCATGTCTGAGACATGTCATCTTTGCACTGCTTCTGGGAAGCATCGCGTGTGTGTGTATGTGTGAGAGGTAGTTTGTGTGAACGTGATGATGTATGTTTGAGAGTGCGTGTGTTCGTGTATGAGATAATTTGTGAGAGATTGTGTGTGTGTTGTAAATAGTAGCTTTTCAGGGTGTCGCGATCATATTGATACGCTAACAGTAGGAAGCAATAAGAAACAAAGCGCTTTAGTGTCTCTCGTGCAGTTGGAGGAGCCAGCGTCGCCGTGGCGATGCAACGACACGTTAAAAAGGTGCCATATGCAACACAGAATTGTTGTTTTTGAAAAAAAAATCATGCAAAAAACAAAACAAAAAACTCATTTTAGTTATTCATTAGACCGAGATGGACATATTTGTGAGATGCCGGTGAAGGCTTAACTGTTGGGTGGAAAAAGGATTTAAATTTAAAGGCTGTCGGGGTGGGGGCGGTTCTTAAACTATTATATGTACGTGTGTGTGTGTGTGTGTGTGTGTGTGTGTGGAAAAAAAACAATGTATGTGAAACGTTGCTATCATTTTGTAAATTGTTAAAGTAAAAATATGAATAAATGTGTCGGACATTAATTTGGGTTGCCCACTTGCCTGTGTGTTGTCATGGTGATGTGGATAATTCATGTAGTCATATTCATCCATCCATGCATTTTCTGAACCGCTTATCCTCTCATGGGTCGCAGGGAGTGCTGGAGCCTATCCCAACTGTCAACGGGCACAAGGCGGGGTACACCCTGAACCGGTTGCCAGCCGATCGCAGGGCACATAGAGACAAACAGCCGCAGTCACAATCACACCTAGGGGCAATTTAAAGTGTTCAATTAATGTTGCCCGGAGGAAACCCACGCAGGCACAGGGAGAACACGCAAACTCCACACTGGTGGGTCCGGGATTGAACCCGGGTCCTCAGAACTGTGAGGCCAACGCTTTCCAGCTTCTCCACCGTGCCGCCATAATCATGTTCAGAGGTAATCTTAATTTCTGTTTAAAGACATGAAAATCCGGTGGGATGGGTGTGTGAAGAGGTTTCACGCGTGTTTGCATTGCCAACTAATCTGGATCTGTTTTGGTCTGACCATATTGTAGACAGGAAGTTGGACCCTCAACTAAAACATGACAAATCGCTTCAGCAGACGCAGTCAAATTCGAGTAGCTGTGAAAGGAGTTCTCTTTGTGTCCACTGAGGGGCGCTGTTGTCATGTCTATACCAGTCAGTACGAATCCATTGAAGAGCGTCGCCATCCATCATCCAACATTTGATTTATGTATTCCTCGATCAACCGCAGAATCCATTGATTCCATTTATCCAACTGAAGCCTTTATTATTATTTTTTTATCAATATTCATCCATCCCGTCATCAATCAATCCACACATCCACGCATGCATCTGTCATGTTCCAGTTGTTTCCTTCTGCCAGAAGCGATCACGCGTCAGCATCCAGTCAGGTGCACGCTTGTCCACCTTCCCTGCAGCGCCGGTACCGCAGCCGCCCCCTTCAAATACTTTGCCAGCCCCGAAGAGGACCGACCTTTGCGAGAAGATGAACCAAACGGAAGAAAACAAGTTTCAGCCAATCAGCAGCCAAGAGCCGGGACAGAGACGCCCTGCAGGAAAAAGCTTTTGTTACTCAAGACAAAGCTTGACGCGCCTTTGTCTGTCGACAAAGAGGAGTGGGACAGGCACGCCGCAGCACACAAGGCCGGAGAATGTCACTGTGATGCCTCCCCTGTCATCAGGCCGCTTCTCGAGCGAGCGAGTGGCGGAACCGCAGATTTGTCGCCGCGCGGGATGAAAATCCATTCGGACGCACAGGCTCGCACTTGTCTCTCTCACTTGTAAATTGATCTGGCCCCGCTGGATGAAGAAAAGCCGCGACGATCAAGTGGCGCTTGTGTTAGTTGCGGGTCCACGGCTACGAAATGAACTCGAGTCTTGACCAAAAATATTGATTTTTCAAATGCGAGAGCTTCACCCTTTTGCCTTTTCTCAGAACCTTCTGAAACAGGTCCAGATATTGATTCTGATACAGAGCCCACGTCAGCCAGCTGGTAAAGCAGTTCCTCACAGTTCTGAGGACCTGGGTTTGAACCCGGCCCCACCTGTGTGGAATTTGCATGTTCTCCCCGTTGCCTGTGTGGGTTTTCTCCGGGCACTCCGGTTTCCTCCCACATCCCAAAAACATGCGACATTAATCGGACACTCTAAATTGCCCCTAGGTGTGATTGCGAGTGTGGCTGTTTGTCTCGATGTGCCCTGTGATTGGCTGGCAACTACTTCATGGTGTACCCCGCCTCCTGCCTGTTCCAGCACTCCCCGCGACACTTGTGAGGATAGGCAGCTAGGAAAATTGACGGCTGGATGGATACTGCTTTGTGATTCGTGTTATATGCAGCGGTGGCATTCCTAGTACACAGATGACGGGTTAAAAGAACTGCCTACTTTGTGTGTACCCCCTGCGACCCTTGTGAGGTTAAGCGGCAAAGAAAATTGATGGATGGATGGATGGATGGACGGAGTAGTATCTCACCCCCCTGTCCTGGGATCGCTGTCTGGTCCCTTAATAGGGACCCGTTTGCAAATTTTGTAAAGCCGCAGACCACTGAACTCCACCACCATGATGAAGTGAAAGGGATCTATTTTAATGTATCCATCACATCTTCCGAGCCGCTTATCCTCACAAGGGTCGCAGGAGACTCAGCCTGAACTGGTTGCCAGCCAAGTGCAGGGCGCTTAGAAAGAAAAGTGCATTCGCACTCTCACTTACACTCACTGGCAATTTAGTGTCTTCACTTAAGCTACCAAGCAGGTTTTCGGGATGTGGGACGAAACCGGAGTGCCCGGAGAAAATCCACGCAGAGATGGGGAAAACGTGCAAACTCCACACATGTGGGGTTTATTTAGTCATAGATTTAATCAATTTTTGACAGATAATAGATTAATAATATACTTATTTAATGTGGATTGCATAAATACATATTATGTATACATATAACATTTCATTTAGTGCGTGTGTGCTGGCATTATTGGCACTGACGCAGCTAACGCGCGCGTGCACGCGCATTTCTGGACCGGAGGACGCGCCCCACCGGCACCGAGTCGAACACGCATGCGCCGTCCGCGGCGGCCCAGCGGCCCACCGCAGCCAGGGGGCGTCAACATGGCGCTGTTGGACGGACGCTCGCGTCGACCTCACTGACTGACAAGAGAGCGAGAACGAGAACGAGAGAGCGAGAACGAGAGAGACTCACACGGCTGAGAGGAGAGAGAGAGAGAGAGAGAGGGAGAGAGAGAGAGAGAGCCGCCAACCTCCCCAAGCGTATGAAGCCGAGCACGGTGCGAGGGCGCCCGCGTCGCTTGTGAACGTTCGTCCGCTTTCAGTGCGGTACGGTGGATGTGCTTGTCTCCTCCTCCCCCCACCGCCGCCGCCGCCGAGCCTCAGCCTGTAGGGCAGGTGCGAGACGCCCGTTCCCGTCCTCTCCTCCGAAGAGAGGGCCGGGAAAAATGTCGAGCGAGAAGCCGCTTTTAACACCACCGGGCTCGGCTTGCTCGCTGGCGGCCGCCGACTCCTCCTCACCATCACCGCCACCACCATCGACCGGACCGCCGCCGCTGCCTCTTCCGGGGGACAGGATGCCGTCGTCGGCGACCGGCTCCGTGGTGCTACCGGCCGGCGTCATCAACCCCGCCGTCCCCATCAGGAATATCCAGATGAAATTCGCCGTGCTGGTGGGCCTCATTCAGGTCGGCGAGGTGACCAACCGGGACATCGTGGAGACCGTTCTCAACCTGGTGAGTGGACCACCCCCGCCCCGTTCTCCATCACACACACTGACTCCTCCATGTTTTATTTGACGCCACATGCTTCTTCTTTGAAGCGATGATGTCATTTGTTTGTTCTTCTCTGTAGCGGCTCGAACGCCGAAATGTGAATTTTAATGGCTGAAGTCAGCTTGTGTCCCCTCCCTCCTCGTCCTCATCATCATCAGGAGCGGCCATTGTTGACTTAATGGCGCCGATAAAAGAAAAAGCCCCCCCCCCCCTCATTTTTGATGCCTGATGCAGGTGGTGTCAAAATGGCACCAAGGTGGACAAAGGCCCACTTAGCATGATGCTATCCATCGTTATGCATCCATTGTGAATGAAGAGGGTCATAAGGTTTCTGGGTGGGGGCGGGGAGGGGGGGGGTCGGCTTGCACAAGGGCCCATCAATGCAAAAGTGAAGGCAAGGGGGGGGGGCATATAGATACACGTACCCCTTTTTAGTTTGTGCGTTGTTTTAAGGCAAGTCCTCACCCGTTTTAATCCAGTTTTTTTTGTGGGGTTACGGAACAAGCAATGGATGATAAACCATGCCACGCTCCTACACCCCCCCCCCCCACCTTCCACACATGCCTCATCCATGCATGTGAGTGGCCATGTTGTTTTTATCTCAAGAGCTGACCTCAGAGCAGTGGCGCTTCTTGGTTATTTTTTTTTGTTTGTTTGTTTTCATAGCCCCCACCGACACCACCACTGTGGCCTATTTAAGTGAAGGACAGCCAGCAAAACAGCTGGACTCTACCATTCTACCATTCTGCGAGCGTTGATTATTCTCTCTTCCCAGGTAGAACCACGACCCCCACCCCCCACCCCCTCCCTACCACTACCAAAAAAAAAAAAAAAAAAAAGAACACCGCAAAGGCTAATCTAAAGCCCCGGTCTGCCGGGCTGCAGCGTGCATTTAAAAGCAGGTGGAAAGGCGGAGGAGGAAGGGGACGACAGGGAGAAAGGGGGGTGTCTGAGGGAGGTGGGGGAGGATGAGGAGGTGGAAGGATGCTGCAGTGTGCCAGGGAATCATGCAGAGGAAGCGCAGGGACGAGGTCAGAGCTGCTGATTATGGATAGATGGGATACAAGTGCTTTAAAATGGCTGCTTAAAAAAAAAAAAGCACGCTAATGCTAAGTTTTTGTCCCACGTGACTGCAAAGTGTATTTTTATGATTGGTAGTATATAAATAGTAGGATTGGCTAGTTGCAAGCGACTACGCGGAAAAAGCTAATAGAGCCGCAGAGTTGTTGGATGCGCAGTTTTGTGGTATTAGCTTAATAAACACCCCCAATATTACACCCGGGCAGTCACTAGCTTAGTCATCATTGTGAAAGTACTCCGAAGCAGGGAAATTAACTCTTTTGTTTTGTGTCTTGTACTTTTTACACAGTCCAGTGACATAGTCTAGCTCTGTAGAAGAGGTGTGAAAGGGGAAAAACCTATATGGAAGATAGTGACGTGCCGTAACTAGGAAGTGCAAATTGGCAAAGTTCATAGCTAAAGCTGCAAAAATTTGCAGGTCACTTTTGTCCCTTCAGTTCATTGCAGGTACCATTCATACAGGGAAGCAACACGAGCAAACACGCTTTGATGAGTGGCGTGTAAGGGGTGGAAAAAAGCCTGCATGAATCTTACAGTACCAATGTTCATAACAAAAGTTGTGGAATGTACTTTTCACCTTGTTATCCAATTGTGTGTTGCTACTTTTCACACTTTCCAAAAAATGCAGGTTTGATGGACAGTGTGAAAGGGGAATAATAGTCAACACGACGTGCAAAAAAAGAAGCAGAAAGCTGCAAAGTTTTTAACTAATGCCACCGTTTTGCCTCTGAAGATTGGAATTGATATAAAGTTTATAAACAGATTATTTCTGGTTTAATATCATCTTAACTTTTCACAAAATGAAGCCAATACGAAGCAAAAGCTGTAGGAAAGACAGCTAAGATTGGCAGCGTGAAAGGGGATCAACCTGTATGAATGTTATAGATATGTGGACACACACACAAAAAAGTCCCGAATGATGAAGATAAAAGCCGTCCCCACCCAATTCCTGGCCGGTATCATTCACACAGTCCAGACACACTGGGAAAACAGCCTTGATGGGCAGCGTGAAATGGAAAAACCCCACATGAACATTGCTTATCAGCTAACATACAAAAGAAACTGGTAAATGACATCAAGTTCATAACATAAATTGTTGACTTGCCTTTGCACCCCTGTTTCTCTGTACCTTTCGCGCATCCGGGAAAATGGGAAAAGCCCGATTTGACAGGCAGCATGAAAAGGGGGGAAAAAAAACCTTACACAAAGTTGAAAGCTGTCCCTACTCCCTTCTTTGTCAGTATCTTTCACCTAGTTCAGCAACACTGGGGGAAGACAGCTTGGATTGACAGTGTGAAAGGGTAAAAAAACATGGACGGATGTTACCACCTTGCTAATGGAGAAAAGGAAGCGGGAAGCGACAATCTTTATAACTAAAGCAAAGAAAATCACGTTTGCACCCCCATTCCTTGTCTCTCTGTACCTTTCACACATCCACCGATACGGTAAAGGACAGCTTTATTGGTAGCATGAAAGGGGTGTAAAGTGACGTAAAATTCCAAACTTCAAATGGAAAATTTATGGAATACGCCATCAACTCATTTGTATTTTTCCAACAGGGGGAAGAAACATTTATTATAGACAGCGTGAAAGGGGCAGAAGCTGTACGAACCCTACGTATAACCGCCTATTTTGAAAATGCAATAGTCCAGAAATGAACACCACTTCTTTGTAAAGAAAACCTGGTGTTGTGCATCGGGTTGCAAATCACCCCATGGGGGGGGATTGTCCTATTCAATTAAAATAGCTGAAGACAAACGAGAAGGGGGGAAAAACCTCGGCGGATCCGCGAAAAATCCGTTATCCCCGCGACCGCACTCCCCACCACCATTGATTCCGTCACACCAGCCTAACTGATGGCCGGTCCGGCCGGATCGCATCCAATAGGCTCCCCGTCCAATGTTCCGCCAAGCAAGAACGAAGAAAACCAGTTGTCCATAACCCCCCACCCCCACCTCCATCCCCGTCCCCCTGCCCTAGACTCACACACACGCACTCTGCTATTACCGAGAGCATCACGGTAGTCATGGCAACACTGCTCTTAGAACATTCGCTAGCAGATGCTGGACCACCTGCTGCCTTCCTGCGCTTTCGCACTTAAGCTCCTCTCATTGCTTCTCATTCTAGACTCCGCAGTCTCCACTTCGCTGCAGCGCTGCATCGTTTTTTTTGTTGTTGTTGGATTTAAAAATTTTTTTTTTTTTTTTTTTACCCCCACCGAGCAGGCAGTTGAGCAGATTTTTCATTGCTGAAATACATTCCACAGTCTCTGTGCTGTGGACGTTGATCAGATTTATGCATCACTAATTGTCAAAAATAAGTCTTAAATTGTTGCTGTTGCCTAACCTCTGAACGTCGCTCTTTCTACTCCGCGGTCTCCGTTTTGATGCTCTGCTCTGTCCGGTTAAGAGGAGTGATTTGTTCACCGGCAGGAAGTTGAGCTGGTGTCTATTGTTTATCCAGATTATGCAGATTCCTAGTCCACATTGTGCTGTGGTGGCCCATTTTTTGTTGGTGTCCTTTATCTCCTCTTGGATAAAAAGACATGATTAGGTGCGCTTTTTTTCCTTCGGTTGGTGGTACAGCACACCACAATCTCGCCTTCTTTGCAGGGATCAGTTTTCTCTCTGCCCTCAGTCATCTGTTGGATAACACGAAGGAAGGAATCCTACATGCTGGATCCCATGGTGTTATACTCCACAGTCTCCAAATGGCTGCAGCGCTAAGATTTGTTGCTACCTTCGAGGTTTTTTTTTTTTTTTTTTTTTTTTTTTTTTTACCAAGTCGATCATGCATCCATAATTGAAGATTGTCGTTGCCAAAATAAGATCCATAGTCTCCACTTTGCTGCAGCACTCTGAATGCTCTCGAACAAAATGACAGGTATAAGACCTCACTGTCATGGCGCAATTTCCACTTTTCTTCAGTGAAGTTTTCTTGTTGCCCTCAGTCTCGTCTTGGATATAATTATTCAGTTGTTTATAGTAATTTCTCTCTTTGCCATTTGAATCTGCTGGGAAGCAACTCCTCCACTTGCCATAGAATCCAAAAAGGTACAGTCCTGTCCTTTTATGGCATGGTCCGGGCACCATGTTGTCATGAGCAAGGCTGGGCCACGGCCAAGAGGGGCGTGGCCCTGGTTTCAACTCTGACACCTGTCGCCGGTCACGGCTGTGTCACATGAGGCACTGTGATTAGACAATGTATTTAAGATGGAGTTTTTGCCAGCTCGTTGAGTATGCTTTTCCCGCATCCAGGGTTACCATTATAGCCCCGTCACGCTTTTGGTTATGCTCGTCAGTGGACTCCCAGTTATCGGACATTGTTTTCTGGTGTTTTGGATCCTGCCTTCTCGGACTGTGTTGTCGTGCACCACTTTCGTTGATACTAAAACCCACTGAACATCGTGTCCTCGTCTTGGAGTCCTGCATTTAGGCCGTGCCCGCGCTCCGTTGCGTTGTAACACCCGTGTTATGATATGTGTTGCCCTTCCCACGTGAAGTGATATTAAACATCAAACAGTAACAGTGCATATTTTTGGACACCAAAAAAATAAACTTCTTTGTGTCTTTGTTGCACATTTTTTACCCTCCAGCCTCGCAACTGCAGATGGCCCCTTCCTCTGAGTCTCATTATCCTTGTATACTCTCGCACCAAGCCAAGGTCGCACACACGCGCACCCACAAAAAAAAAAAAAAAAAAAAAAAAAATTGCTAAGTGAACACTTGAGTTCCAAGACCATGTCGTGTTATGATGGCAGAATTTTCAAGGATGAGAATTAGTTTGGATTTGGTATATTACAGGTGTAGAGACATTAAATATGATGTAAATGCAGTGGTGCCTAAAGATACGAGTGACACAATTTACACATTTTTGGAGATGTTTGGCATATACCGGCCGATTATTTGCTCTGCCTTGTGAGTTTAAACTTGACATACGAGCGCTGTATGGTCTTACTTGACAAAAATGTCCAGTTTGGGAGATTTAGTAAATAATCTTCATATATGGAGGCGTCGCAATGGTCACTGCTGCTCTCATCTGAAGGCCAAACTAATCATAACTGAAAAAAACTGAGATGTGTGTTTAAAAGAAGCTAACAGTAAACATCTATATGTTTTTAGCCTTTAAATGATGTCGATTTGAACACAAACAGTCCAGCAACACATGTCGACAGAACATAATGGTCACAGGCATGTATTTTTTTTATCCTCTGCAAAGAACGACTAATACTGTATTACTGCGGTACTGTGAAGCCGAGAGAGGAGCTGAGTCTGAATGAGCACCACAAACGTGTATAGCAGGAGGAAGTGTACTAAAATGTGATGAATTCTTCTTAATCATTTGCAGTTATGTCTTTAGCAAAGCAAAGCAAATTTATTTGTGTAGCACATTTTATACACAAGGTAACTCAATGAGCTTGACATGATTAAAGGCATTTGAAAACAAAGAGATAAAACATTGAAAACAGCATAAAAACAATAAAAATGACAAAAACAATGTTAAAAAAAAAGACAATTAAAACCGCATACACTGCAAGTAAAATGATCAAAAAGTGGATATATTCTAAAAAGCATGAGAAAAAAAACAAAGAGTTTTCCCACTTGGGGCTGACGTCACCTCTGTTGGCAACTTCTTCCATTTGTGTCCAGCATATTGGCTAAATCCTGCTTCACCATGTTTGCTTTGGACTCTGCGCTCCACTATTTGACCTGAGTCAGTCCATCTCAGAACTCGACTGGGTTTGTATTCCATAAGCATTTCTTGAATGTATTCAGGACCTAAATCATTTAGTGATTTTACAGACCAGTAACGGAACTTTCAAATCGATTCTAAAGCTGACTGCAAGCCAGTGCAAGGACTTTAGGATTAGAGTTATATGCTCTGACGGCTTTTGTTTTGTTTTGTTTTGGGGGTGGGGGGAGTCCAGTCAAAAGACCATTACAATAGTCAAGTCTACTTGAGATAAAAGCATGGATGAGCTTTTCCTGGTCTGCTTCACACACACAACACTTCACTGTAGATACATTCTTCAGATGGTAGAAAGCAGTTTTTGTGACTGATTTGATATGTTTGATTGTTGAAAGTCAGGTCGGAATCAATCAGAACACCGAGGTTTCGGACTTTGTCTTTGGTTTTTAAAGATAGAGAGTCCAGGTGTTTACTCACAGCAAATCTCTTTTCATTATTGCCAAAAACAATTGTCTCAGTTTTGTTGCGAATTAGTTGAAGGAAACTTAAAGAATTGGACCCAAGGGTAGCATATAGAGGCTGAACAGGAGAGGTCCAAGAACTGACCCTTGAGGGACCCCATAGATGTAAGGTACTGTAAGGTTTTATTAAATATTACATAATAGAGTGGTATTTTTCCTCATTAAAAACAAAAGCGTTGTCGGGGAGGCTGGAACCGATTAACGGTATTTGCATTCATTGCAATGGAGAAAGATGGTTTAAGAGTGTTTTGAGTTACGTGCGCGGTTAAGGAAGAATTTAAGCTTGCTTCTCTACATTAGAGGAGCATAGACGTGAAATATATCGAGGCCAAATAACTGTACAGCGTAACTCGGGCTAATCCTTCAACTAACAGCTACGCTAAGCTCTTTGTTCGTTCCCTTCGCGCCATTGTTTCCACATTATTGTATTCAAATGTATACAACGTGCGTGCGTGTATAAAAAGGCGGGGGGGGGGGCTTGCTTCTACGGTATGTGTGTGCGCGTCCTCAGCTTGTGTGCACGTGTGCGGTGGCACCCCTGCAGTGGAATGAAATTAAGTGTACGTGTACGCCTCACAATTGATCAATGGGAGTACAAAGCCATGCTTTACTGTCTTCCTGCAACTCCTGCGCTGCACATTGTCTCTTGTAACACACACACGCACACACACACTCCCACATCAGAAATTTTGCACTCACACACGCACACACACACACACCACACACACACACTCCTTTCCTCTTGCAACCCACATCATTGCCTGGCAGGGCTGATTTTAAATTCATGCTGGCCTAGTTCGCCTTTCTCCCTAGGCTCCACACACACACACCCACCCACCCACACACACACACACACACACATCTGCTTTTCCTTGAAGTATATCCTTAGTGTCATTATTCATCACGCTGCATACTGCTGTGTTGATGCTAATAAAGTGTGTGTGTGTGTGTGTGTGTGTGATGTCACTGACAATTAATCGCGTTTTCAAGTAAGCTACACACACACATTGGCCGACATGTTGGAGGCGCGAACATTGCAATAGCAGCAGGCCAGATTTACACGTTCTCTCCAGGAAATAGACTCCTCCCAGTGAATGCGTCGACGAACTTGCGTCCGACACACAAAAACGGGCGCGCATGCAGTAATGCGCGGTTGCGACGGAGTGCCGCGGAAGGTTAAACAAGGACAAAGCTGCAGTGGCATTTGGTACAACTTTTCATGTTCTGTCAACAAATCGGCGCATACATAATGGAAGCATTTCATAAACACATGATTTAAAATTGGTTAATTTTGTCAGTCATATGACTGATATATAATGTGATTTAACGTTTGTAGCAACAAAGTTCCATAATAGCTAAAAGATTGAGAATCGCTGAGTAAACTAATGTGATATTCTAATGATGCGAGTGTTATGGCACAACAATTATTTGGTACATTGGTGAGAATTAGATTCACCATTATAAATTTGTGTTATGTAACTGAAAAAAAATCAACAGAACCACGTGGCTTATTGAAACAAAGTAATGATGACTGACTAATTGTTAATGTTGCTCTGTACTGAACCAAAAAAAGGTTGTAGAAACACTTGGTTTCTTCAAAGAAAGCAACAATGTTTGGCTACAATTTTGTGAGTGGTTGTCAATGCGCTAATCGATGAATTATAGATAAAAAAAGATCCTCTGACGATATACGTTCTCTGGGAAGAAAGACGAACATTATGGAAGTAGATCAGTGCCACCAGGATTTGAATTTGAAATGTAAAGTGATCACATTTTCAATAGTTGCTACAATTCGCTGTCTGAAATTCAACCGGCTACAATTCGCTGTCTGAAATTCACCGTCTGTGCCACCGTTCGGAACACCCAGGCAATCGCAGCTACGCTTTCGCGGTCACGTGACGTCACGTACTAAGAAAGCGTTACTGCAATCGGCTAGGTGCTCGGTTCTGACCTGAAGTAACCCTGCCTGGTGGCACAGACGGTGAATTTTAGACAGCGAATTGTAGCCGGTTGAATTGTTAACATTGAAAAGTTACACTGAAATACAACTATTGAAAATATGATCACTTTACATTTCAAATTCAAATCCTGGTGGCACTAATCTACTTCCATATAACATTGTGTCTTACTGAGCATTCGTGACCGTCTCCTTCTTGTATATCCATGTCCCTGTGTTACACTGCCCCCGTGTGGCCAAGGCGTGCACACCAGAAGGAGCAACACAACAACCATCAAACTGAAGCAAAAACTTCCGACATAAACTATTTGTTTTTGCCACGTTTTCCAAACTATTATGTCTCTACCATTGTTGTAGTAGTTGCACGCAGCACATCCTCATAGCTCCTCTGCGGCACACAGCGAATAGACGCTTAAGCCCGTCAACCGCATCATGCCGACCCTTCGTTATCGACACAAATCACGTGTCATCTAATTTGCTGTGACGAGCCCAACGGGAAATATCCATCGCGATGATCTTAATTACAAACGTATTTGATGTTTCTTTTATGAAACTCACAGTGGAGACGGCACTTAAAACAAAACACTAACAATTATAGGTGTTTATCTTTTGATGTTTCACGTCGTGAACCGGAGCAAATAATGCTAAAAACGTACCATAGAAGGTTCAGGTTGTCCTTCGGAAGCAACCATTTTTAATCACCGTCATTGATAGAGTTAGCGCGGTGGAAGGTCGCCGCAGTTCCGCCAGGTTGCTGGCCGCTAATTGCCACGCATGCCACACGAACAACAAAGATGGATGGAGTCCCCCCCCCCCCCCATCAACAGCAGCGGTGACTCATCGTGTCAGCCCCGTCCCGCCTCCTCGCACCCCCTGGAGTGTACATAATGAAGCTAATGTTTACGTCCCCCGTGAGTGGTAGAACACGGTGATTCACTGGGAGACCAATCGTCACGGCCCACTTGTGTCGAGGACATCGAGCAAAGCAGTTGGATTGGATTTCATTTGGTTTAAATATAAACCACAAGACATATATTAAATACAGTGGAATCATGATGTTTACATACATTAACTATATATTTTTTTCTTTTTTTCCAGTCTTTAGTTAGCAAGTTTTTCAAATTTGCAATCTTTTTTTCCCCCTTATGCATTTCCATCACTGGTCTAACATGTTCACTTGTTGTTATTTGAGGCTAAAATCTACAGCTCTACATATTTGTTAATCAAAATGCCATTGATGCCTTTTATGAGTTATCACCTCTCTCTTGATTTGGAGCAGCATGTTACAATTGCGTCTTTGATCTTTTTTTTTGGGGGGGGCCAGCTCTTGAGTCCAGTCTGCTTTGATAATAAATACTTTTTTTTTTTTTCCAATTTTTGAAATGTGATGAAATAATTTGACAATCACAGTAAAACTAAATATCCAGATTGTATTTTTCATCTTTTTTCCTTACATCATTGATACCCTGGAATCAAATAAAATTGAATAGAACACTATTGAGCTTTATTGATAGTGTCACAGCGACAATGAAAATCACTTACGCGTCCCAATTTGTAGCATTGCGGTAAATGAAGAAGTAAACATAAACAGATGATCATAAAAAGACAAATACTTGTAGATTATCAGGAAATATTAGTATTCTCATTTCATACTATAATGATCGTTTGATAGGGTCTTGTGCTATTGTGATTTTTTTTTTTTTTTTTTGTGGTGTGTTATTGTGAAATAAGGCTTGCGTGATACTATCCTGTCGGATTATTCTGATCTTGTGACATCATCATCATCTGTTATTATTTGAGCATCTTGCCATTGTATTGCCGTGAAATTGTGCTATCCAGATATCATGATATCATGCTCTCGTTGTCGTGATATCACATTGTTACATTTTGATATTGTGATATCGTGCTGTCGTGGTGCAATGATGTCGTTCCATGGGCTATTATGTCACGCTGTGGATATCCATCCGTCCATCCATCCAACCATCCATTTTCCAAGCTACCGGTTACACGGTGGCGCAACTGGTTAGCGCGTTGGCCTCACAGTTCTGAGCACCGGTGTTCAAAAACCGGCCCTTGTCTGTGCGGGGTTTGCATGTTCTCCCCGCGCCTGCGTGGGTTTTCTCCGGGCACTCCGGTTTCCTCCAACATCCCAAAAACATGCCTTGATTGGAGACCCTAAATTGCCTTTCCGTGTTATTGTGACTGCGACTATTTGTCTCCATGTGCCCTGCGATTGGCTGGCAACCAGTTCAGGGTGTACCGTATCTCCTGCCTGAAGTTAGCTGAGATAGGCTTCAGGACTCTCACGACCCTTGTGAGGATAAGCGGCTTGGAAAATCGATGGATGGATATCATACTGCCATATTGTTGTGATATCATGCTATTGTGATTATAGTATTAATTGTGATATTGTGATCTGATGCTATTGTTACATTTAACTGTCCATAGCATAATACGCAACATATTACACGTTAATAATCAGACTGGCGTTTCTGGGATGTTGGTGTCCTCATGAATGGCGGCGGCATCTTTGTTTCCCGGAACAAGTCATGGAAAAAAACAAAAAAAAAAAACAAACCCAAAACCAAGTTCTTTGCTAAAGTGCTCGCGTCTGGCATGTCCCGAGGGCGTGTTGATGAGGCAACGCAGCGTAACCTGAAAGAGCTGACGTGAGAATAATTTGCGAGGATGCAGCGTCGAAACGGTAGCTCACGTGGCCGCCTTCGCATGGGCCGCTCTTCAAAGGCAAACGTCCGGGTTGCCTGGCGAAGCGACGGGCCCGCTGCACTGCATCACCTCTGCTTGTATAAATAGTACGTAGGCCTTGATGTCTCTTGTTTATACCTCGTGCGTCCAACAGTTCTACGGAAATCTCGCTGAAATGAATCATCCATTCTTGGAATCTTTAGAATTCTGGTTCTTAAACTTGCTGATGTGTCAAATATGTTTTTAGAGAAATGAAAGCAGTGGAGTTTTGTGTGGGAAGATTTTGCACGATGACCAGGCCTTTGGGACTTTTATCTCTGCTAAGCCGAAACGAACAGTGACGCAATGAATTTAGGCCCGACTTGTTGGCTGACTAAACGGGCTCATGTTGCAAACGTGTCATTTCGTAAAGAATAAAAGTTTGGTGATGGATGATTTTGTGTGACCAGGCCGTTTGTTTTTGTTTTTCCTCTCGTAGACCGACCGCAATGAGCAATAGTCTCATGTGGCAAGAGTGGCAATGCGGATCACACTCCTCAGCCTCCTTGGTAAGGTCTACTCGTGGGTACTTCCGTCGGGAAGTCGAGTCTCGGATTCAGGAGGAGCAATGTGGTTTTCGTCCTGGCCGTGGAACAGTGGACCAGCTCTACACCCTCGGCAGGATCCTCGAGGGTGCACGGGAGTTCGCCCAACCAGTCTACATGTGTGGACTTGGTGAAGGCATTCGACCGTGTCCCTCGGGGAGTCCTGTGGGGGGTTCTTCGGTACCGTACCCCCTGATACGAGCTGTTGGGTCCCTTGTACGACCGCTGTCAGAGTTATGTCCGCATTGCCGGGTATAAGTCGGAATCGTTTCCGGTGAGAGTTGGACTCTGCCAGGGCTGCCCTTTGTCACCGATTTTGTTCATAACTTTTATGGACAGAATTTCTAGGCGCAGCCGAGGCATAGAGGGTGTCCGGTTTGGTGGCCTCAGCATCGCATCTCTGTTCTTTGCAGATGATGTGGTTCTGTTGGCTTCATCAAGCCGTGATCTCCAGCTCTCATTGGAGCGATTCGCAGCTGAGTGTGAAGCGGCTGGGATGAGAATCAGCACTTCCAAATCCGAGACTATGGTCCTCAGTCGGAAAAGGGTGGCGTGCCCTCTCCAGGTCTGGAATGAGATCTTTCCCCAAGTGGAGGTGTTCAAGTATCTTGGGGTCTTGTTCACGAGTGTGGGAAGAATGGAGCGAGAGATCAAAAGACGGATCGGAGCAGTGTCTACAGTGATGCGGACTTTGCATCGGTCCGTTGCGGTCAAGACGGAGCTCCAAAGTCGAAAGGCGAAGCTCTCAATTTACCAGTCGAGCTGTGGGTCGTGACCGAAAGAACAAGATCCCGGATACAAGCGGCCGAAATGAGTTTCCTCCGCAGCGTGTCCGGGCTCTCCCTTAGAGATAGGATGAGAAGTCCGGTCATCCGGGAGGGGGTCAGTGTCGAGCCGCTAGTCCTCCGCATTGAGAGGAACCAGATCAGGTGGCTGCGGCATCTGATCCTGGACACCTCCCCCGGTGAGGTGTTCCGGGCATTTTCCACCTGAAAGAAACCCCGAAGATGACCCAGGACACGCTGGAGAGACTATGTCTCTCGGGTGGCTTGGGAACGCCTCGCGATCCCTCCGGAAGAGCCGGAAGAAGTGGCCGGGGAAAGGGAGGTCTGGGTATCCCTGCTGAAGCTACTTCCCCCGTGACCCGACCCAGAAAAGTGGTAGATAATGGATGAGTGGATGGAGTGGCAATGACATTAGGCATTGTGGATTTTTGTCCACTAGGTTGCATCAAGCGGAGGGTCCACTTAATTCAAGGCCGCCTAGTTTGTTGTCTTACTGGCTCCCGTATCAAATATGTAATGCAACCAGCACTAAGCGTGCAAAGCTGTGTGAGAAGGTTTTTAGGAATAAGCAGGCCTTGTGGATATTGGAAATTTTTCCTAGTTGGACAGCAACCAGCAGAGGCGCCTACGAGTTTGCTCCCCGAACAGGCTGCTGTAGCAAACATACAATTTGGCAATGATTGTGCGGAAAGATTAGAAATTACCAGGCGTAGTTATTTATTTTCCCTAGTAGGAAGCAACTATAACAGAGAGGGGCTGATGAATTGTGGCCCAACTAGTTAACTACCTAAAGGGGCTGCTGTGTCTCATGATGTCGGATTATTGCGCCGCTGATCCTCAGTCAGCGTTTGGCCGGCGGAACACTGCCTGCTATTGTTTCAGCACACACGCACATAAAAGTCCTATTGCGCAAAGGCACATAAAGGGCCGATCAGCGGGCAACACAAACAGATTAGCGTTGGTGAACTGGCAGCAGCCTGCTCTGAATTATGCCCGCGGGGCATTTCGGACAACCTTTCAACTCGTCGTTGGCTTTCGCGCAAAATTCTCGGCGTGCTTTGCCAGGATGCATCTGATGACATGACGGAGGCCATGCGGGAAGACTTGTTAAGGCTCTTTTGCTGAGCAGAGGATTTTGAAATGAGTAGTCGCCGATAGTTTGTCGCATCGGATTGCTGCCATTTATCCAGCCGGGTTTCACACAGAACCCAGCATAGTGAAACCTACGCTTGGTTTTGTGCGGCTTCTCTTCTTCAATACCTTAGCAGCAGCAATTTATTATCATTTCTACATGATTTTGGGGTGCTTTGTGTTAATGTTTTGTGTGGATACCATATTTCCAGTCAACAGTTCTTGATGGAAATATGTTTGAGCACACTGCCAACTACTGGCCTGGCATACTGATTGCATTGTCATCACATGAATGTATAACTGTTCGGTCGTGGCGGCACGGCGGGACAGCCGGAAAGCATTGACCTCACGTTCTGAGGACCCGGGTTCAATCCCTGCCCTCCATGTGTGGAGTTTGCATTTGCCCTCCCGGTTTTCTCCCACATCCCCAAAAACACGCAACATTAATTGAACACTCTAAATTGCCCCTAGGTGTGATTGTGAGTGCGGCTGTTTGTCTCAATGTGCCCTGCGATTGGCTGGCGACCAGTTCAGGGTGTGCCCCGCCTCCTGCCCGTTGACAGCTGGGATAGGCTGGGATAGCACTCCCGCGACCCTTGTGGGGATAAGGGGCTAAGTAAATGGATGGATAGTTCAGTCGTCTTAAACAACAACAGCTGCCTCAAGCCACTTTTCATATAAACAAGGCCTTACACACACAAACACTATTATGATAATGAAATTGAAATTATGATCTGTGGTCTTTCTGTCTTCCTGCTTCATACTCTGGAATATTTCTTTTTAATTTAAACTCACTCACAGTTGTCTAATTTCCTTGAGAAGGAGCCGTCTCCACTGACAAACTATGAAAATGTGAATGGGAGGGGGGAAAAAAATGGAAATTTATTCATGAGAAAGTTTTTGGTCGCTCGGAGCAAACACCCGCTTCCTAATTTCGTTCTATCAAATACAATTTTATATTTTTGTGCCTCGGAGGGAAGACACTCAAGTGAGGCGTCCATGTGGCAAAATAACCTCTTTCATACAGATTACAAAAAAAAATAAAATAAGGACCATAAAAGTGGTTCAACTTAGTCTAGTTAATTCTCCCTTCAATAATGCTAGAACATCAGAACACGGTTATTCTCTGTAATTTCGTGAATAGACGTAGAATGGCAACACATGGCCAGAAAAATAGTACTGACGAATAAAATCGAGTTCATCAATAAAACTGGTTCGCGTTTGGCCGAGTGTCTGCCCGGCTGCCAATCGAAGTCCGGAGGTCAGCACGAGTTCCGGGGGAAAAAATGTTGATTGTTTTGTCTCTCGACGGCGTGTGACACGGCTTAGCGTTTCTAAGCCGCTTGGGCCAATCAGGGAGAGCCTGGACATTTTCGACCGCATTGTAACGTCTGTGTTAGACATTGTTTGTGTGTGTGTGTGTGTGGTGTGTGTGTGTGTGTGTGTGTGTGACACGGAGACCATGAAAATGTTTGTTTTGGTGCAAGTGAATTTTATGAAACGTGTGTGATTGATTTCCCATGATGCATCAGCGAGTCCACAGAGGCCCACTGTGGGTTAACGATATGTTAAATTAAAAAAAAATAATAATAAAATACCTTATTAAACCTGTTTATGAGCTTTGTCTTTTGTTTGGCCTTCAAATTAGATCCCTTTTGGATCATCAACACCTTTAAGAGAATATTGGTCATAATTTTGACGTTTAGTACTGAGTTGTGCCTTGATGTTTTCTGTTACAGTGTTCAAAAAATTATTATTTTTTTTCAATCGAAAAGGCCAAAATAAGATGTAGCATAGTTTAAAACGTGACCAAAATTGCCACCTATTGTACACTGAAATTTTTGCTAAAATTCTGCAGGTTTTGTTAAAAATACCTGAAAATGTATTAATTTACCCTAAAACATTTTTTTTGTTAGGTTAGCCTTTATGTTGTGTTATTAAACCTGATCTAAAGCAGCCCAGGTAAGATAGTTTTGCTAAATTAGCCTAAATTTTTTACGGTGTACTGTGCTCACGGATAAGATAGGAGTCACCTATATAAAGTGTTTAAAAATGTGTTCAAATGATTTCATAGTTGGTTGTTTTCAAGCCGAAATACATCGCTTTTTGCAAAGTTGTCTAATCAAACGTGACTCAGCCTGATTAGCCAAGGTCAGGGGTGTCAAACTCATTTTTCTCGCGAGCCACATAGTGGTTCCGGTTTCCCCTCAGAGGGCCGTTATCATCTCATTGTATTTACATAATCAATTTATGATCTACTTTTGGGATCAGAAACCAATGGTAATGCGTTTTTCAACTATTGTATGTTTGGTAGCCCAAAAATGCTTGTAATATCTGAAGCATGACAATTTAAAATTTTTGTTCCAATTTTCGCAAGAAGAATTGAAATTGACACTGGATTTGACTTTGCGGGCCACACAAAATCATGTGGCGGGCCGGATCTGGCCCCCAGGCCTTGTGTTTGACACCTGTGGCCGAGGTAAAGCGGTTTTATTTTATTAGCCTAAAAACTTTAGCCTAAATTTCACGTGTATTTTGTTGTTTTTGTTGTTGTTGTTAAATCAGTGAAAAATGAAGCTTTTGAAATAAAGCTAATAGCAACATTGTATTGTGTGTGTGTGTGTGTGTGTGTATATATATATATATATATATATATATATATATATATATATATATATATATATATATATATAATTTAATCAAATGAAAGCTTCTTTGCTAAATTGGCACGAGCAGTTCTTCGGTTGCGTGGCTTCACCCTTTGACATCAGCCCCCTTCTATGCCTGTGGGGGGTTGGAGGGGAATTGTATCATGTTTATGCATTGCATATGCAAAGAAAGGCGGCAAATAGCTCATTTGTTATTGGGCTCATGCATAAAAACATCCACTCATGTTTGAATGATACAATCTGCAGGTTTCTCCTCGCCAGCTGCAATTAAGCACACGCCGACTCTCACTTGTACTCGAGGTCCAAATAGACGACGCAATTCTTCACGCCCGTGCTGCCTTCGGGAGCTTCCGAGCAGGGTCTGTTGTGTCATGTGAGCAAATCCTCTCGCCAGCATATGGGGGATAAACTTCCCGGCAGACCTTTAGCCCGACATATTTGCACAAATGATTGGAGTAGGATATGTGAGGAAAAACGTGTGGCTTTTACACAGGTTTTACATGCACTCATCATGAGTGTTGTAATAATTTTCACCATTTAATGATTTATTGATGATGTTCAACCATTAAACAAGATTTTTTTTGCACTCAACCAAAAATCAGCTTCTAAAACAGGGGTGTCAAACTCATTTTTCTCGCGGGCCACGTTGTCGTTCTTCTTTCCCTCAGAGGGGCCGTTACGAATGTGAAACAAAAATATTGAATCGTCTCATCAAATTTACATCATCAATATATGAACTAGTTTTGTAATCGGAAATCAAGGGTAATTTTTTTTTTTCAACTATTCATGTTTGGTAACACAAAAATGCTTGTAATATCTCAACTTCACCATTTATGATATATGACAATTTAAAACTTTGAATCGTGGAAATTAACACTGGATTTGGCTTGGCAGGCCACATAAAATCATGCGGTGGACCGGATCTGTCCCCGGGGCCTTGAGTTTGACACCCGCGCTTTAAAAAGATTTAAAAAATTTATTTAAATATACATTTTTCCTTGAGAGCTATACTGGCCTTTACAATTGTTCTGAGCTGAGCAGTGGTTGACAAATATTATAAACGACACCATAAAAAGTATTGGACACAAAATAATGCAATTTCTCTGAATGCTCAAATATGATAACTATATGTAAAACATCTGCATTAATTTGGAAATGCCATCAAAGAAAATGTGGATTACTGCAAATCGTGCTTTTTGGATCTGTAAAATAGTTTCCAATATGTCACAAATGAGCAGAACCCTTTTGAAGTGCTCCCAATTTGAATCTGTTGAGTAAGTAGTCGAAGGGTTAAATTTGACAAATGTCCCTTACGGTCTTATTATATATATATATATATATTTTTTTTTTTTTGACACAAGGAAAAATGTGAACAAAGTGTTATGACATTTTTCAAACGATGTCTCTATTCATAGCTACCGGCCCCACACAAACGCACGCGCGGATGAGATTCAGTAAAAGCGGGTGGGGGCATTGGGGGTCAATTGTTTCATTGCGTCTGCCATCTGTGGGCACAAGGACCCATGGGAAATACAGTTCGGCCTCCTCCCCCTCCCCCTGCGCGTTTTCATGTGTGAGTGTGTGTCATTCTTCATCATCATCATCTTCACCGGAGGACGAAGACGTGACACATCTGTTGCCTTTAACGCCGCAAACCCCCGCCGGTATCGTCCCAAATGACTTAATCATCCATTAAACTATTCAAACATACATTAATTGCGTCGTAATAATGTCTTTGTCTTCACATTTGTTGGGGCAGCATGTGGCGTTGTAATCCCAAGGTAAACAGTTCTGTTTGTTGTGCTCGCTGGGTAAATTTGTTTTTGTTTTTCTTTTCCACGACGGCCTGCCGTGGCGAATCTTTTTTTTTTTTTTTTTAATGTCATTGACCAAAACCTGTCGTGGAGTCCTGGGCTGATTCCTCACCTTTCTAAGGATCATTGATACCCACCCATATAGATTGACCGTCATGTTAAGCTTCTTCCATGTTCTAATGATTGCTCCAACGGTGGACTTTTTTCACCAAACTGCTTGGAAATTTTCACAGATCTTCTCAAGATCAGAAAGGTTTCTGGGCTGTCGCTGAGAAACACCAAGTTTCAGCTCCCTCCAAAGATTTTCTATTTGGTTTACGTCTGGAGACTGGCTAGGCCACATCAGAACCTTGATATGCTTCTTCTTGATTGTTCCAACAATGGACCTTTTTTCACCAAAGCTGCTTGGCAATTTCTCCGTAGCCCTTTCCAGCCGTGTGGAGTCGTACAATTTTTTGTCTCTGGTGTCTTTGGACAACTCTTTGGTCTTGGCTATGATACAAGTTTAAGTCTTACTGATTGTATGGTGCGGACAGGTGTCTTTATGCAGCTATTGACCTCACACAGGTGCATCTGAGTCAGGATAATACATGGAACGGAGGTGGACTTTTAAAGTCGGACTAGCAGGTCTTTGAGGGTCAGAATTCTAGCTGATAGACAGGTGTCCAAATACAAATAATCTTTTTAGATGATCTCTCTCACAGTGGACGTGCACCTACGATGAAAATTTCAGACCCCTCACTAATTTCTAAGTGGGAGAACTTGCAATATAGCAGGGTGTTCAAATACTTATTTTCTTCACTGTATGTGATTACATGTTAAACAATTTTTGACTGGGATCACGAATGGTAGCATTTTAATGATCAGCCTAAAGAACATCATTTTCAGGTAAGAAAAGCTACAACCAGGCCTCAACCCAAGGGCCAGTTTGAGTGCGTGCGTGTGTGTGTCGTCATGGCAAGCGTCAAGCTTCCTTTTGGACGTGCCATTGATGAGAAAAACCACATCAGCCTTCTGGCGAGCACTCGCCAGCGCCTCCCCCACTCCCGCCCATCGAGCCCACTTGGCCGAACGCTAAGTGCGTAACGTGTGATGTGGCGTTCACAAGAGCCTCTCTCTCGCCACACAAAAGCGACTCAATGGCCCGCCGCTCGCCGCCTTTGATGGCAGCGTGTCGATGATACTCCACCGACAAATTAGCAGCAGGTGCCTGTTTTTTGTGGCCAGCAGTCAGGTGTAATGCTGCTTTCATGCGACGCCATTTGCATTAATGCAGCACACCGGCCTCTGAGATGACGTTTTCACACGGGCTTTGCTACCCTTTGAATTTAATGAGCACAAACACGTCATTTTATTTTTCCAACTTTCCAAATAAATGTCTGGCTAAATATGAAATGAAACACCCCAAGTGAATCTACAGTTATCTGATGTTTCTGTAATTGAGGGCCTTTCAATTAAGCTGAATTATGACATCACAGACAGAGTTTTTCCACCCATGACCTGACACACAGCCTGGGCAAAGACACTTCACTGTGGGAAACGCTATCATGTCGAAGCTAACAGCCAACCACTCTTAGCACCGATGAGTCATCGGGTAAGCAGCACATGCTCAAAAGTTTGGCGGGTATGCGCTGCGTGAATCATATGCATTGATCCGCTAGATTGATAAACTATAAAGTCTTACTGGGTTAGCTGCTCCCAAAAATTATTGCTGCTATATTTGTTACAAATGACTTAATTAATTACTAAATTACGGGTGGTAGCTGGTAAAGCGTTGGCTTCACAGTTCTGAGGTCCCGGGTTCAATCCCGGACCCGCCCGTGTGGAGTTTGAATGTTTTCCCCCGTGCCTGTGTGGTTTTCCTCCAACATTCCAAAAACATGCAACATTAATTGGACACTCGAAATTAGAGATTCCCAAACAGTTTGCCGTGTGACGTTATCCAATTTTATGTAATTTCTAAAAAAACAACAACATTAATTAATTATTTAGTTACTTTGTTTGTTTGTTTATTTATTATTAATTTATTTATTGACATTTATTTCCAAGAAATAATGTTTGTTATTATTTTTATTATTATTATTATGTCTATATTAATCTATTTATGCCAGTGAGGCACAATGACAGAAGAAAAATATCCTCCTTTATTAGATGGCAGAAAGTACATACAGTAATTCATCGATCCAGTTTTGGTGGCATTTACTTTTGTTGGTGTGCCGTAGGATTTTTCAATTGTAATATATGTGCCTTGGCTCTATAAAGGTTGGAAATCACTGCTTTAAATTGCCCATAGGTGCGACCGGGAGTGGGGCTGTTTGTCTCTACGTGCCCTGCGATTGGCTGGCGACCAGTTCAGGGTGTACCCCGCCTCATGCCCGTTGACAGCTGGGATAGGCTCCAGCACTCTTGTGAGGATAAGCGGTGAAGAATGTGGATGAATGGATGGATTTCAAACTCTTGAGAAAGTGAATCTCGAATCGGATGTTATTCTTTGTCCTTTGTGGATTTAGACCAGGAGTGCTCAATGTCGATCGACGAGGCAGTTTCGGTCGATCGCGTGACGCCGTGCCAAAAAAAAAAAAGAAAAAAGACGTCAGCCCATCATCCATCTCGTCGCTTGATTCAGGTGTGGCAGATACGTCGATCGCACGCACATAAAAGCACGTTCTTGCAAGCTGGCCTCCTATTTACGGTCTCCCCCCCTTTCAAGTTTTTAAAAGACACCTGCAAATTTGTGGACAAAGTCTACTTTAATCAATATTTGATTTAGTCAAAGGACGCTTCTTCAAGCCCATCTGCACAATTAAATGACTTGCGGGGTGGACTAGTGATTTGACAGCTACCAGAGGTCTGTGTACTGCACACGCCATAGACGAAAATCTGTTGTCACAAGCGGAAGTCTTACGTTTGACTAAAAGCTGTGATTGACGGAAGCAAAACGTCAGGTGTCATCGCCTCGACGGAACCCCTTAATGTTCAAAAAAGACCTCGTTTTTAGACGGTTGTTAAGGAACACGAATGTGTAAAAACCTCCTCGGGGGGAGCGAAAACACGAGCCACGAATTGTACGCTCGTTGCCAACGGCCAAAGGGAGCGCGGCATGATGCAAACTGTTGTAAGCAACTGCGAGGAAGAAGAACCGAATCCCTGCCAGGATGAGGCCAGCTCCTGAAGAGAACCAAGTCGGTACACAAAGCAGCGGAGGGTGTTTGCATTTTTATTTTGTTGCACTTGTGCGCCATTAACAACATTTTTTTTTTTTTTTTTTTTTGCTCTGAGGTTCACAATCTGCTGATGTGAAGTTCTATGTTACATACTTAAAAAAATGTTTTAGGGTGATTGAACTACTGAAATAAATAGTTTTCCACTATATGTCATTATCCAAGCCGCTTATCCTCACAAGGGTTGCGGGAAAGCTGGAGCCTATGCGAGCTAGCTTCGGGGGAAAGGCGGACTCCGCCCCGAACTGGTCGCCAGTCAGTTGCAGGGTAGATTTCGACACCATCACTGAGTGGGAATCAATCCCACGCTGCCCGCACCACAGGCACTACACCATCAGTGACTCCTTTTCCACTATATAATTTATTAAAATATACATTTTGAGTATGTATATTTTTTTTTTAACAAAAGATTAATTACCAAGGAAATGTTACAAAATAGGGGTGGCATGGTGCCTCACAGTTCTGAGGACCCGGGTTCAATCCCGCCCCTGCTAGTGTGGAGTTTGCATGCTGCGTGGGTTTTCTCCGGGTGGGCACTCCGGTTTCCTCCCACATTCCAAAAACATGCATTAATTGGAGACTCTAAATTGCCCCTAGGTGTGATTGTGAGTGCGGCTGTTTGTCTGCATGTGCCCTGCGGTTGGCTAGCAACCCGTTCAGGGTGTACCCCGCCTCCTGACCATTGACAGGTGGGATAGGCTCCAGCATGCCCCGCGACCCTCGTGGGGATAAGCAGTGAAGAAAATGGATGGATGGATGAATTACCAAGGAAATGTTACAAAATAATAAATATTAAACCCCGCCTCCTTCCTCAGGATAGCTGGGATAAGGTCCAGCACACACAACCCTTGTGAGGATAAGCGGCTGGAAAAATTGATGGATGGGTTGTGTTATTTCTTGGCCACACCGAGGGGTTAGTGCGACCGTTTTTAACATTGGCGGAGCAAATTTCTGCCGAAACTAGAAACCTTGTTCATTGTAGATGTTTTTTTTTTAAGGGCTCAGAAGGATTTGAATGTTTCGTGCCACCCACTTTGGGGGGGGGGGTTACAAAAGGCTCTCTTGGTATAGCTGAACTGGCAGCGTTGTAGTCTCGGCCAAGTGCTGGAGGATGTTTGCTTTGGCACCGCACTGGCTTAGGATCGCTCCCAAAGCACCCGCCGGGGTTACGCCTCAGCGAGATCATAGACCCCGACAGAAAAACAACAAATTAAACAAACATCTTTCCAATTCCCAAAGATATCGTGGAAGCTGCACACAGCGCCTGATTGATTCTTTTAAAACAGTGCTTAGATCTTCGTTAATGGCAGAAATTTGTCATCAAACATTACCACCGTGCTCTGCCTACACGCATGAGGGAAAACGAACATTTTTAACAATTTAGCATAGTCGCTCAATTTCGGTATACGGGGTTCAAAATGCCAGGCTCGAGCTGAATTTTAAACAACTTTTTGGACTGCACCATCAAAGGGAACGTAACGATCAATGAGATCATCAACGACCACGCATCATTGATTTGACTTTCAACACATTAGCGTCAAATACTACTTGGACCCTAAAGCCCCAATCGCTATTTATATTGACAGTAATGAATGACTAGCAAAACACAATCGTGTCGTTGCCCCTTGTACGATTCTGAAATGATAGTCCAACAAATAAAAAAATCCAATGAGATGATTTGACAACTAGTTATTGAACCTTTAAGAGAATTTACTCCCACGTTTCAAGTGCCGCGTCTCTGCATAGCAAAGTCGTATTTTTAGTGTAAAATGGCTTACTTTAACGAGGATCCCTCGCCATACCTTGGTCACAGCTGGAGTCCCTGCTCATCTCTGCCATAAATCCTCCTGGACCGGACCAGGCTGCCACCTTTCCAGCTAGGCTACTTAGCTTGCTTGCTGAGTAGCCTGACGAGTATGTTGAAACAAACTTCACTGTGATCTCTGCTACACGTCTACCAAATTCAGTAGTGCTAAATGAAACTCACTTTGGAGGCTGAATTTTCAAGATGTTCGCGCAAGTTCTTTGTGGAGTTAGTTTCCTTGTTGACCCTAAAACAACATCCATCCATCCGTTTTCTACTGCTTTTCCAGGTCGGGTCGGCTTCAAGAGGAATACCCAAACTTCCCTTTCCCCAGCCACTTCTTCCGGGGGGATCCCGAGGCGTTCCCAAGACAGCTGAGAAACTTAATCTCTCCAGCGTGTCCTGGGTTGTCCTCGGGGTCTCTTTCCGGTGAGATATTCCCGGAACACCTCACCAGGGAGGCGTCCGGGAGGCGTCCGAATCAGATGCCCCAGCCACCTCATCTGGCTCTTCTCAATGCATCACTGCAGACGCCGCACCGATCCGTCTGTCGATCTCCCGCTCCATTCTTCCCTCACTCGTGAACAAGAACCCAAGACACTTGAACTCCTCCACTCGGGGCAGGATCTCATCCCCGACCCGGAGAGGGCACGCCACCCTTTTCCGACTGAGGTCCATAGTCTCAGATTTAGAGGTGCTGATTCTCATCCCAGCCGCTTCACACTAGGCTACGAACCGATCCAGTGAGAGCTGGAGATCACCGCCAGATGAAGCCAACAGAACCACATCACCTGCAAAGAGCAAAGATCCGATCCACTCTACGCTTTGGCTGCGCCTCGAGGTTCTGTCCATAAAAGTTATGAACAAAACCGGCGACAAAAGGCAGCCTTGGCGGAGTCCAACTCTCACCGGAAACGAGTCCGACTTACTCCCCTACCCTAAAAACCCTTTTAAACCAAAATGGCACACTTCCTTTATCTTTTATGACTTCTTTAGGCATTTTTTCTTTGGTCATGCTGCTCCGTGAAACTGGCTATGGGGGCTGGAATTTTAAGATGTTTCCACTGGTTTGATAAACCAGGGGTTGTGGGTTCGTATCCCACTGGGGCCTCCACTCCCTGAGAAGGGTTGCGTCAGGAAGGGCATCCGGCGTAAAAATTGTGCCAAACATATGTGCGTTCATCTGAGATGACACGCTGTGGCGACCCCGAAAGGGACAAGCCGAAAGAAACTTACTTTTTCCACAAGATCTTCATAGAATTAACTTAGTTGTTGACCTCAAAATGGCCTCTTCAAATCAAAAGGGGCAGACTTCCTGTGTCTTTTACGTGATGGTGTCTTGAGGCTTTTTTTGTGTCTCTCAAATTGCATGTTGCAAAATCAAACTGAATTTCCAAGAAATTGTTTGGTCAATAGCTGACTTTGTGGAGTTGAGTTTGTCAAATATTTAAATGAACGGTGAGTTATGAAACTTCATCTATTGTTCGTCTATGTGTGCCCTGAAATTAGATGGCGACCAGTCCAGGGTGTACCAGCTCAGCTGGGATAGGCTCTACCTGATTAACGATGGAACTGTGGTTACCCTTTGCGCCACCTTGTGGCTAAAATGATAGCTGGCTTTGTTCCACAGAACATTCACTCCTCATGGGCTGGGGATCAAAGACGGAAAGCTCTTATTTTGTAATGGGGACTTAATGTGTTTCTTTTCATGAACGTGCATTCATATCTGTACCAGGACAGCCTAATGTTCTCTTTTTATGTACATTTTCTTCCTCTCTGCGCTTCTTTTATCCGGCGTGATGCATTCGTGTGCGATTCTTCTGGTTTCATTTAATAACCTCCACAACAGTGTGTGCATGTCTGTCTCTGTGTGTGTCCTCTTCGCTTGGTGGTTGCCATGGTGACCGCTTTCTGGATTGCGAAGTATGCCGAGGCTGATGTGTGTGTGTGTGTGTGTTGTGTGTGTGTGTGTGGTGTGTGTGTGTGTGTGTGTGTGTGCGCGAAGCACAGCAATACTTTTCGCAAGTAATTACGCCGCATCAGCCATTAAGAGGCAGTCCATTTGCACTCCATGTTGGAGTGATGATATGTGCTGCTCGGCTTAGGTGTGTGTTTGTGTCATTTCGTGTGCGAGCGTGCTTGTGTGTGTTTGACCAATGAGGGGATGTCAGGGGATGGCGGCCATGCTTGAAGACTTTTTTTTGAGAGAGTTTGTCGTCCTCCGAGTGACTGCTTCTTACTTGAAGAGGACTTGTCTGTGTGTTTGTGTCACATGGTGGCAGAACCGTCACACCATTGAATCCATTGAGCTCAAACCAAAGTCATTTTTTTTTCTTTAATTTGTTCAGTTTTATTGTCAGTCAAAAAAATGACTTCATGATTTAGCATTATCTGTCTGATTAGTATAAGAGGCTTGAATTAGCAAGGAGATGCACAAAATCTCAGGGGAAATTTTAAAAGACACCTCCATATCTTCAAAATGGCCAATTTAAAGGTCCACTGTCATAAAATGATTGATTTTTAGTATGTTAGTAATGAAAAAACGGCAGCTGACATGGACCCATGCATTTTTTTCACCACAAAACATGATTTTGAGGATAAACGGGAGGATAATGTAGAAATAATTGTAAATAGTATTAAGTAACTGCTTCTGACTAAAATGAAGAAATGCTTTGCTCTGCTCCAATTCAGTTACTGCTCTGCCTGCAATAAAGAATGCTTTGCTCTGCTCTAGAAAATGTGGTAGAAAATGTAGGATAAACAGGGGGGAAATGTACGAATAATTGTGATCATAATTACCATCCATCTGCTTCCAATAAAGAAATGCTTTTTAGCCATAGTTTTTAAAACATAAATGTGCTCCTACCAATATGGTAGACATGTCCATGAAACTGTCTTTGGGCCCTGAATTTTCTAGTGTCAGATGCAGGTTGTAGGCTGAATCCAGTTTTCAAGAAACCTGGAAATGGCAAAAATAACCCAAAATGTGCCACTACAAATCAAAATGGGACCCATATTGTGGATTTTCAGGCTTGACTTCGTGAGATTTTTTTTAGTGGGTCTGCTCATGTTAAACATTCATGCCAAATTTCATGTTCTTATCTTGGTTTTCAGGGCGCAATTTAGATATGTAATTCTTGACAACCGACCAATTGATTTATCTTGACTACCGAATTTGCAAGGGTTTTGCAAGGCCGATTGCATTCCATGTGCAGATGTGCAAATAACCGCGCACCCGAAGACCCCAGCGTTATTAACATTCTGTATTCTTTTTCTTCTTCTCCACCGTGAACCCCAAGTTGGTGGGCGGCGAGTTCGACCTGGAGATGAACTTCATCATCCAGGAGGCGGAAAGCATCGGCTGCATGGTGGAGCTGCTGTCGCACTGCGAGGTGACGTGCCAGGCGGAGATCTGGAGCATGTTCACTGCCATCTTGCGCAAGAGTGTACGCAACCTTCAAACCAGCACTGAGGTGGGCCTCATCCAGCAAGTGCTGCTCAAGATGAGCACGGTGGACGACATGATTGCAGGTGAGCCCCCCCGAACGCAAAATATGTTTTGGTATCATTTTATTAGATTTTTAGAATCTTTCCATGTCCATTCGACTTAGAATTAATTGCCGTTTTTGGGCGCCAGTGGCTTAGTTGGATCATTAGTCTGTCATCCAGTGGCTGAAGGGTGTCCGGGGTAGAGGGTGGGGGGCGTCAGGGGACAGAAAAATATCCTCTGTAAAGCACTTTTTTGCACCTTGGTTGTGTAAATAAAGCACACTGGAGTTACCATGAACCCTTACATCTTCGAGAAGAAAATATGAAAATGATCCTGATAAAATACAGGCTTCTTCATTATGTTTTTGTTTTTTTTAATGTCAAATCTTTTATATTAAAAAAATTAATTTTGTATAACTAAAAAGCTTGAGAGTAAATGTGTGTACAGTGAAGAAAATAAGTATTTGAAAACCCTGCTATATTGCAAGTTCTCCCGATTAGAAATCATGGAGGGGTGTGAAATGTTCATCGTAGGTGCGTGTCCACAGTGAGAGAGATAATCTAAAAAGAAAATTCCAGAAATCACAATATATGATTTTTTTTTTAACTATTTGTGTGATACAGCTGCAAATAAGTATTTGAACACCTGAGAAAACCAGTGTTAATATTTGGTACACTAGCCTTAGTTTGCAATTACAGAGGTCAAACGTTTCCTGTAGTTGTTCACCAGGTTTCCACACACTACAGGAGGGATTTTGGCCCACTCCTCCACACAGATCTTCTCTAGATCAGACAGGTTTCTGGGCTGTCGCTGAGAAACACCCAAGTTTCAGCTCCCTCCAAAGATTTTCTATTGGGTTTAGGTCTGGAGACTGGCTAAGCCACATCAGAACCTTGATATGCTTCTTCTTGATTGTTCCAACAATGGACCTTTTTTCACCAATGCTGCTTGGCAATTTCTCCGTAGCCCTTTCCAGCCGTGTGGAGTCGTACAATTGTTTGTCTCTGGTGTCTTTGGGCAGCTTTTTGGTCTTGGCCATGTTACAAGTTTGAGTTTTACTGATTGTATGGGGTGGACAGGTGTCTTTATGCAGCTAACGACCTCACACGGTTGCATCTGATTCAGGATAATGCATGGAACGGAGGTGGACTTTTAAAGGCGGACTAACAGGTCTTTGAGGGTCAAAATTCTAGCTGATAGACAGGTGTTCAGATACTTATTTGCAGCTGTATCACACAAATAAATAATTAAAAAAATCATCCATTGTGATTTCTGGATTTTTCTTTTTAGATTATCTCTCTCACTGTGGACACGCACCTACGATGAAAATTTCAGATCCCTCCATGATTTCTAAGTGGGAGAACTTGCAATATAGCAGGGTGTTCAAATACTTATTTTCTTCACTGTAAATGAAGTGATTGTAATAAGTGACTCAGTTCTATTTTTTGCATTTTCTTTTAGTTCCTGAAAGAATATTGGCGTGCAGAGCTAAAAAAAAAAAAAAAAAACCACAATTTTACGGAAAATATTCTCGTATTATTTGTAGTCCGCCTCGAGTACGTAGTGTAAAGCTTTGTTGTAATAAGGAGCCACTCGAGTGTATTGCGACACTCACGGGAGGCCAAGTGAGAGTCAATCACCATCTCCTTTTCCAGATTATTTTTTTGTGTAATTGATGCTTTTCCCGCTTATCCTCCGCGTCCTCACACTTGGCAGCCGGTTCTCCTGACGAGTGTTTTTCCGCAACGATCCTTTCAACCAGACCTTAAGCCACGCTGTTCAGCGGCTTGTCGTGAACCCCGCGTAAACGTTTGACAGTTTGCGTGTGTGTGTGTGTGTGTGTATGCAAGCACACTCAAAATCTTTGTGCAGTTTTCCGCCGTGCTAGAGTAAAGGCAAGTGCTTGAGCTAGCAAATCATTTTTGTTGACTGACCTCTCCAAGCAATGAAGCCAAGGAAGTATGTGTGTCATCTTCACAAAATGATAAATGCAAGAAATTGTTCAAGTTCATTTTTCTCAACAGTACCCATGCGATGGTGAAGCGAAGGTTTTATGTGAGGACATGTAGAAAAATTTTCCTTGAAAAATAGGGAAGCCAAAGTATGTCCTGACATTTTTTGGTACTTTTTCCTCGCCAATCTCCAAAAAGTACAAGATCCAAGAAAGTGTTTGGGACATTAAGATCACATACCTGTCAACTTTTCGGAGCGCCAATCTGTATAAACTACCAAAAAAATCCTTATAACATACCGAAGCAAATTATATGTCCAAATAACAAAGGGAAAAAAACACAAAGTTTTTCAACGATTTTTATTGGAGATCTCCATAATGATAATATCTGAAGTTGTCTAATCCTACTGAGTCAAATGATAAAAATGATGGCGATTTATCAGCCAGGCTACAATACCTCAGATATTTGTAAGAGAGATTCAGTGATGGGAAAAGAATTTTTTTTTTTTTTAAAGATTACATTTCGACTGAATGCCGATGATCAATTCCTTATTTTTAGTGAGTAGGGAAGGATCTGATCTGTACGATACGGCTAACAATTAGCTATAGATGAACTCACTGACATTAGCCATTTTTCCTATGTAGCCATTCTCAATCTGAGTAAATGGAACGTTTTTCTAGACATAGATATGACACCCTTGTGGTGAAAACACAGCAATGAATTATATTATTGTCAGCTCTTATAAAAAGACGGGCATGAGCTAGAATGCTAGCAAGAGAGCTACAATGTCAGCTACAATAATCCCATGTATTTGTAATGAGGCTCAGGCGGCTAACTAGCGAGCACGCACGCTACATTAGCTACGGGCTAAGTCAAATTAATTTGAGCCACAAATGATCAAAGTCAAGATAAAAAAAATGACACTCAGTTTTTGTTGCAGTCAAGTAATATCCCCGTATAGCTACAGCGTCACCAATAGCGTATCGTTAACGATTTGATCGATTTGTGACAGGTAGCCGATAGCCGGCCAGCGGCTCCTCGGCCGCAACCTCCATGTTTGCCGTGGTGAGGTGTCCGGCTCGGCGGTGCTTGATCTGGGCCAAGGATTTACTGGAAATGAAAGTATTTTGGTAATCTAAATCAACATTTGCCACAGCGCCAAACATCATGTCTGCTGCAACAAAAATCTTTGATCCAGGCTACGTTTGGAATTCCCCAGCTTTGGGTTTCCCCCACAGTAGAGTAAACTAGCGCAGTTCTAGGCAAAAGCAAACGGAAATTTTCAGAATCCGTATGATTTGTGATACACGATCATATACGTAAGATTCGCCACAAAATCCGTATGAACTACGGCTCAACCGTACGAGTTGACAGGTATGGGATCATTTTCCTTCATCGTCCGCAAAACATAGTGAAACCAAGAAAGCGTGTGGAGATATTCAGGTATTCTCTTCCTCACAATTTTTCTTTTAATGCCAAGAAAGTGTTTGTGACTTTCAAATAATTTTCCTCGATGAAAAAGCACTAAAGTATGTTTGGAGATTCAGGTCTTGTTCTTTGACTGTCCTCCCAAAACGGTGAATTCAAGACGGAGTGTTTGGACAGTCTGGGCATTTTCCTCGACAAGCCTCACAAAGCAGTGAAGCCACGAAAGTGTGTAGGGCATTCAGGTCATTTTCCGCCATTGTCCAAACAAAGTAATTAAGCCGTAAAAGTGCAAGTACCGTACATTAGGGCTTCCTCTCCGCACTGTACTGTAGTGTGAAGTCTTTTTGGACCAAATTGCATCGACCTTGACTTTTCCTTTAATGCCGCTCTCCCTCCATCATGTCAGCAGGATGATGTTTTAAAAGTGCTTTGACTTACGCAGCAGCTCTCTGTGACCTACATGCATTGATCACACACATACGCACACACACATACGCACGCACACTGTGCGATGCTTCATTTCCTCTAATGAAATCTAGTGCAGCTCTATTCACATTATATCAATACAGCCTCAATGGCACGCAAGGAGAGTCTCCATAAGTAAAAAAGATTGGCTCGGCGCTGCTGTGCTACGTCAAAGTCGGGATTGTTTTGGACGCGCGCACACACACACACACACACACACACACTTTTTATTAATTCTCTGATTAGGTACTGGGAGCCAAATATGAAAACGCTGCCGGCACCAAAATAAGATACTCAATCTTCTGACATGCAATGTCAGTAATTCATCCTTTATGAAGATAATCGAGTATTTCTTATTGATGAGTTGTGCAATGTTTACGATAAGCAAAGACGGCGCTTTTCACCGTGGGTCCGTCGCTTTGCGTTCACAGACCTGCTGGTGGACATGTTGGGCGTCATGGCCAGTTACAGTATCACAGTCAAGGAGCTCAAGCTGCTCTTCAGCATGCTGAGGGGCGACAACGGGATCTGGGTAAGCACGACCTCCCCTTCGGGTCCTCGTTTTTGCGGGCACGTTCAGGTCTTTTCTGCTCTTAGAATGTTTATAGGGTAGTGAAGCCAAAAGAATGTGACGGGATTTTGGGGTTTGTTTCTTTGACAAGTAGTCACTGATGGTGTAGTGTGTGGTGGGATCGATTCCCGCTCAGTGATGGTGTCGATAGCTGCCCCGCGACCGACTGGCGACCAGTTCGGGTTGTAGTCCGCCTTTCGCTCGAAGCTAGCCGGGATAGGCTCCGGCTCTCCCGTGAGGCTTGTGAGGATAAGCGGCTTGGATAATGGATGGATGTTTCTTTGACAATCCTCACAAGGTAATCCAAAGTATACGGGTCACGTTGAGCTCTGTTTCATCGACTGGCCTCCCAATTTACTGACTGCAGCCATTACTTTTTTGGTTTATTTTACTTCAACATTGGAGGATTGGATTAGAGCTTTGGTTTGGGGTTGTGAGTTCGTATCCCACCAGGGCAGCCACTCCCAAGAGGAGATGCATCAGGAAGGGCATCTGGCGTAAAAACTGTGCCAAACAAATATGAGCGTTTCATCTGAGATGGTACGCTGTGGCGATCCCTAACGGGACAATCCGAAAGAAACGTACTTTTTGTTTTACCTCGACGTAGCACACAAAAGGGGAGGGCAAGAAGGTTTCTGGGGACTTTCAAGTCAGTTTCCCCGACAACTTTCACAAGGGAGTTCAGAAAAATTGCATGTAGGAAACGACAGTTCTTTCTCAACAATCCTCACAACATACTGAAGCCAAGAAAGTATGTGTAGGCGGCATTCACCCACCCCCCCTCAACATTTGGCACAAAAGTACAGAAAGTTTGCGGGTACTTTCAGGTCCGTTTCCTCAACAAGCAAAGCGGTGACGCCGGAAATGTGTGTTGGGACGTTTAGGTCTGTTCCCCTCTACTCGCCTCACAAAGCAGTGAAGCCAAGGGAGTGTGTAGGTTGTGCAGGTTTTCCCTTGACAAACCCGCAAAGCAATGAAGCTAAGAACACGTGTGAATTTTTTATAATTCTACTTGGATCAAAAATTGGTGAAGCCCAGAAAATGTGGTGGGGACACTCACGTGTTTCCTCGACAATCCTCCCAAAGTATTGGAGACATGAACGTAGGTTAGTACACTTTTGTTTTTTTTTTTCTTTCTTGACAATCCTCACAAAGTAGTGAAGCCAAACTAGCACATTGAGTCCCCCCACGACGATCCACATAAATGAATGCAGATGCAGTGTCTCAGACATCTTGAATTCTGCCTTCAACCTCCTTTTTCTCCAGTAAAGCCTCTCGTTCTCCAGAAAGACAGACAGACAGATAGACAGGTCGATGGAGCGTTGCCATGGTGTCGATGAGGCTGAGGTGATTGAGGAGTTTATTGATCCAGCGGCTCGTGGCGGAGATGTGATGTCACACCGTCTTCTCCCTCCGCAAGGGAGCAGCGTGTATCGCTTTTGTAAATGTCAATTACTCCTCTTCCTCCCTCCTTTCTCTTACAATGTACTTCTCCTCATTCTCCCGCAGCCCAGACACGCCATCAAGTTGTTGTCGGTGTTGAATCAGATGCCTCAGCGTCACGGCCCCGACACCTTCTTTAATTTTCCCGGACGCAGCGCGGCGGTATGCGCTTTGTTACTCACCGATCGTTTTATCAGGAAAACTTTTGAAGTCAACGTGCGCGTGTGCGTGTGGGTTCTCGTTTGTTTGTTACCGCAGGCCATCGCTTTGCCGCCCATCGCCAAGTGGCCATACCAGAACGGCTTCACCATCAACACGTGGTTCCGCCAAGATCCGCTCAACAACATCAACGTGGACAAAGACAAGCCGTACCTCTACTGGTAAGTCATCATCAGGAGAGTGCTGCCATGGGATGCGTGTGCAATTGTTCCTTGATATTGACCACACACTAAACTAAAAACACTTGTATTAAATCATATGTCCTCATTTCTTGTACTCTATAAAATAGTACAGTCGTCTTCTCCTTTCGGCTTGTCCCGATTAGGGGTCGGCACAGCGTGTCATCTTTTCCCATCCAAGCCCATCTCGTGCGTCTTCCTCACTAACACCCACAATCTTCATGTCCTCCCACACAACATCCATCAACCTTTTCTTTGGTCTTCCTCTCCCTAATTTACCTGGCAGCTCCAACCTCAGCACCCTTCTACCAATATACTCACTCTCTCACCTCTGGTCATGTCCAAACCATCGAAATCTGCTCTCTCTAACCTTGTCTCCAAAACATCCAACTTTGGCTGTCCCTCTAATGAGCTCATTTCTAATCCTTTCACTGCAGATCACAATATCATCTGCGAACATCATGGTCCAAAGAGACTCTAATCTCACCTCATCTGTCAGCCTATCCATTACTACCGCAAACAGGAAGGGGCTCAGCGCGGATCCCTGATGCACTCCCACCTCCACCTTAAATTCTTCTGACACACCTACGGCACATCTCACCACTATTCTGCTGTCCTCATACATGTCCTGTATTACTCTAACATATTTCTCCTCCACACCGGACTTGCGCATGTAGTACCACAGTTCCTGTCTTGGTACTCTGTCATAGGCTTTCTCTAGATCCACAAAAGACACAATGTAGCTCCTTCTGACCTTCTCTATACTTTTTCCACGAGCACCCTCAAGGCAAATAATGCATCTGTGGTACTCTTCCTAGGCATGAAACCATACCGTTGCTCGGATATATTTACTTTTGACCTGAGTCTAGCCTCCACTACACTTTCCCATAACTTCTTTGTGTGGCTCATCATCTGTAGTTTCCACGGTTCTGATCATCGCCTTTGTTCTTAAAAATGGGAACTAGTACACCAGTACACTACACTAGTAAAATAGTACAGTACTCGATAGAAACAATATTGACATCATTAAATAGAACATAAAGAACAAAACAATTTTTCACACATTTTCTATTTTATCTGAATGGTTATTGAGATACTTGTCATGTTATGCATACCTTGGCCACTTGAGGACAGTATAAAATAGTTGACTACACTTGCGCAGTACGCCACAGTAATATCGGCCATTCTTTGCAGACAATATAGAATATATGCGTGTGTGCGTTTTTTTTATATTGCCAGTTTACTTGCGTTGCTCCACCCTTCGTGTTTGAATATCTGTTGAACTCTGCAAAATCAACGATTTCCAGCTCGTGAAGTCGTGTCAGAGGCGTAACAGACGGAATGGCAGCTGTGTGTGGCGAAGAGCTGAAAGTCAGGAACGGTAGTGCGGAGTTTAACACCTGACACTCATTTGTCTCGCCCTTTCGTGTCGAGAGCAGTTGTCAAAGACACGACGGCACGGTCGAATCAATGCCCGTCTTTTCTTTCATACCTGAGAAATGAATTTCCCAATTTCTCTTAAGGATCAAGGTGACTCTGGTGTGTTTCCTTGTCAGCTATTTGTCAGGTGGCAGGCGGCCCTCCCCCAGCCCTGCTGCCTCTTATCATGGTCCAGCAGGTGGTTGCGGTTGTCGTTCATCTTGCGAGTGCAGATTACATGCTAGCAACCTTGTACCCACAAACAGCTGGTGGAGGACGCTGACATTGCTTTATTTTGATTTTTAGCGAGACATTTTTAGTTATTTCTTGTCAGCATATTCATTTCTATGTGGCAAAGTGGCAATTAACTTGCAATCGCAGTAATCCTATGACATGTACATTGCGTACATACTGCACGTGGTTGTGTGTAGCATTTTTTTGTTTGTTTTGTTTTCTGTTGTCTTTCTAACGGTGTTTATTTTTGTCTGGTCCATTGTGTATGACCGAGCATGCAGTGAGCTATTTTTTTTCCTTTTGTCGATTATTCCAAGACAGGTTTGTTTATATTTTTTCGACGTGGCGGTTACCTGTCAAGCGGGAGCGATCCCGTTGATTATATGACGTGAATTGCACATGTCCACGTACACTGGACTTTATTTCGACTTTGTGAATGATTTCTAAACGCCCTTGAGTTGTAATATGCACCGTGGCGGTTATCATAAACAACTGTCGAGACGCGCAATTAAATCATTAGATCATACAACATAACAAGCAAGCGTGCTAAGTCCTTTTTTTGACTGTATAAGATGGCGAGTATCGCAAATAATTGTGAAAGAACAACAACGGCTTTCCAAATGTCTCCCTCCCTTTTTGCTTTGCTTTCGCTCCGCAGCTTCCGCACCAGTAAAGGGATCGGCTACTCTGCTCATTTTGTGGGCAACTGTCTGATCGTGACCTCCCTCAAGTCCAAAGGAAAAGGCTTCCAGCACTGCGTGAAGTATGACTTCCAGCCGCGGAAGGTGAGAACAACTGGCGAACGCAAAGGAAATTTAAAAAAAAAAAAAAAAAAATCTAAGACATTCCAGTTTGGCAGCTTCTCATACTCTGAGGTGGCTCTGTAAGAGCTCACAGTGGATTTGATATGATGCTAACCAAGCGCAGCTACCACGTTTCACAACGTTAGCCCACATTTTTGTAGGCATAAAATGGCCATGATATGGAAAAAGAAGTGACCCATCATGTATAAATTTATGACTTTAAACTACCTGCTAAATGACAGAAGTTTCAAATTGAAAGAATCACTTTACTCAAACCACGTTCTTGTCAAAAATGTAAACGGATGCAGTGTTAGTGAAAAGAGTTACTGTGATGTAATCATGCTCTAGTATTTAAGGTGGAGGTGGGAGTGCATCAGGGATCCGCTCTGAGCCCCTTCCTGTTTGCGGTAGTAATGGATAGGCTGACAGATGAGGTTTTACTGGAATCCCCTTGGACCATGATGTTGACAGATGATATTGTGAAAGCAGGGAGCAGGTGGAAGACCAATTAGAAAGATGGAGGCACGCATTGGAAAGGGGAGGAATGAAGATTAGCCGACGTAAAACAGAATATATGTGCATGAAGGAGAGGGGCGGAGGGGGAAGACTGAAGCTCGAGGGAGAAGAGATAGCGAGGGTGGACAACTTCAAATACTTGGTCAACAATACAGAGCAATGGTGAGTGTGGTAAGGAAGTGAAGAAACGGGTCCAAGCGGGGTGGAACAGCTGGCGGAAGGTGTCCGGTGTTTTATGTGACAGAAGAGTCTTTGGTAGGATGACGGGCAAAGTTTATAAAACAGTGGTTAGGCTTCGATGGAAAAAGATGACATGCTGTGGCGATCCTGAATGGGTATTGTTGAGCTAAATTGTTGACGTGGGTGTTGTTTGCATTTGGCCACGCTATGCCACCACAGGCTAATTGCGCTCATTTCGGTGGCTTGGCGACAAAATGCTGAAGCAACCTGTGATAATCCAATGGAATCTCAACTCCTTTTCAACAGCAGTTACTTGACAGCGATTAACAAATCGGATTTAAAACTGCTGATTTTATTCAGACTTGATGGAATAGTTTCGCGTGTCTGAGCATTACGAATTTTCCTCACCTTCATTCATGAGCGCCACAACTGGTTATGAAGATAACGTGTCAATTAAGGGTGTCAGCATTTTGCCACATGCACGTGTGTGAGTGTGTGTGCACGTGCGCGCGTTTGCTTGTGCAGAATTACACATTCATTTTATTTTGCTGACCAGTTAAAATCTATTTGCTGCCTCATAAGACTCCCGAGGTTCTCGTTGATGCATTTAGGAGTCGCGGAAACACACACACACACACACACACACACACACACACACACACGAGCACTCAAGTATTGCATGTGACAAGCTTTGTACATGTAATATTTCTAATAAGATACGTTGTATGTTTTCTTCAAGAGTTCAGTAATGTTTATTAGCTTAATTTGAAGCCAATTTACCTCTAAAATTGGTTATGTAGTCATTTATTCTTTATTAATCTAGCTCATTTAACAATTTAATTGATTTTGAACCACCTAATCAATATAGTTTTTACTGTATTAAATAATGAAAATGAAAACATTAGCATCAATAATTTTATTAGAATTAACAATTAAATTTTGAATTATTTTGCCCCTTTCTCCCCTAAAAATGCTTTGTTGAAATACTTTATATTTATTTTTTAAATTAATTTATTGGATTTGATGTGTTGAGAGATTTTTTTTTATGGTGAATAAAAAAAAAATAGTGAAAAAAGGATTTTTATTGATGCACTTAAATCAGGTTTTATCAAATAAATAATTGATTACAAACAATGCCAAATCTGCAATAATGCTCTTATTTATATTTATGTATTCCAGTGGTACATGATAAGCATCGTCCACATCTACAACCGCTGGAGGAACTCTGAGATCCGCTGCTACGTCAACGGTCAGCTGGTCTCCTACGGCGATATGGCCTGGCACGTCAACACCAACGATGTAAGCGACACGCGGCCGGCATTTTGTCTTTTGGCCGAGTAGCTCTCGGCCCGCTGTCCAACGCCGTCAGGGAGCAAAACGCATCAAGCCGCACGAGGTCGAGAAGAAGCGTCTCCTTCACAAGTTGTCACGTTGTACAAAATCAAAGTGTGAAGCAAAAAGGTCAGAAATGTGTGTGTCAATTGTGGATTTAAAAAAATAATAATAACAATCAATCACCGTGGTGTATGTTTTGATAAGTTCTACTTCATAATCTCCAAGAAGGCCATATAAAAAGAGAAAAGGATCAAGGATCAGGAAGGATCAGGAAGTGAGAAAGGCTAAAAGTTCAGTCATGATTAACAGAAATTGTGGTGGGAAGATCAGATAATACTGAATATAAATTGTTGAAAGATGAATATAAACTGGGAAATCATGTAAAATCTAATTTGCTGAGACATGATGTTCCAATATAAAATAAAGATTGTTGGCATGAAGAAATTGTATTAATTATAAATTTTTGAGACGTAATGAAGAAACGTTTCATATTATAATGGTTGAAAAATGATAATTACTGTAAATTGTTGAAATGCGATAGAATGATACAGAATGTAAATTGTTGAGACATGACGTGTACGTCTTTGCGATATGATATTGATGATACTTTCAATTGATAATGTGGTAAAATGAGACAAAATGTAGATTTTGGAGAACTCGTAACAATACAAAATCTAAAATGTAGAGACATGAAATATACATTTGAAACTCAAAGTCCATGGAACACAAATTGAGACAGTGAAATATTGATGATGAAATGTTACAGAACATAATTTGCCGTGGTTTCAAAACTCTCAAATATGTATTGACCATGACTGCTACATCATTTGAATGCCATAAGGTCACACGCGAGGACATTAAAAATGTACGGCAGACGTTTGTTTCTCAGGCATGTCACCTATTTACATCATGACATGAACCCACAAGAACAACGACGTGACATCCCGACTCTTTGACCCACCCAGAGTTACGACAAATGCTTCCTGGGCTCCTCGGAGACGGCCGACGCCAACCGAGTGTTCTGCGGTCAGCTGGGTGCCATCTACGTCTTCGGCGAGGCGCTCAACCCCGCTCAGATTTTTGCCATACACCAACTCGGACCTGGATATAAGGTAGATTGCAGCGAATTTACATATTTCACCACTGTTGAAATTAATCTCATAATTAATCGTGTCCCTAATCCATACTCTCTCTGTCGCTAATTGAATTAGCGTCCATGTTAGCGCTTTGTTCATCAAGCAACCACTTCCTCGCTTATGCTCCAGATAGTTGATTACATCTGAGGGGTGCACAGATCATCATTCATCCAGCCAACCTTTAACCTTTGACCTTTCCTCCCAACCCCGCAGAGCACATTCAAGTTCAAGTCCGAGAGCGACATCCACCTAGCCGAGCACCACAAGCAGGTTCTGTACGACGGCAAGCTGGCCAGCTCCATCTCTTTCACGTACAACGCCAAGGCCACCGACGCGCAGCTCTGCCTGGAGTCCTCGCCGCGAGAGAACGCCTCCATCTTTGTGCACTCGCCGCACGCCCTCATGCTGCAGGTCTGTGTGTGTGTGCGTGCGTGCGTCTTTTGCGTTTGTGTGTGCAGAATGAAGGTCGAGACGAGACTTTCAAAGTTGACATTTTGGAGACTGCAGTAAAGAGCATCTTGTTTGTGCTTTTTCTTCTTTGGTGTTACTGGAGTTCATTTCAATGTATTTTATTTGATCTTTTAATCAAAAAGAAGCGTTTAATTTACAAAATTCACAATTGCTTTATTTTCATGAGGGATATGTTCTAATTAATTAATTAAAACATACATTTTAACTTCATATGTTTTTATTTCATTCCTGATTTTGAAATATATATAATTTGCACATTAAATTTTTTTATTTGCGTGAAGAAAAAAAATGTGTGTCCGTTAAATTTAATTCTTAGCATTTTGTTTTGATTTGAAAAATTTATTTTATTTATATATTCAATAAATCTAAAATTTAATATCCTAAGCTACATTAAATATTCATCATGTTATGATTAGATTTTCATTTGTGTGAATACATTTTTATTTGATATTTTATTTTCTACATTACATGGAACTTCAGTATTTTCTACCATAAAAATGCCGTGTGTTTGCATAGATTATAAAATGGAGTGAAATACATATTCATTGTATGAATTGCATTTTTGAGAAATATATTTCATACAGTATGAATTTAATTTAAAAAATGTAAAATTAAAAAATGATTTAAACATTTATTAAATTAAAATTTTTGGGTTTTAGTTATTATTTTATTATTTTGCACCCCAAACATTCTCTAAATTGCTTTTTGGAAAAGAAGGATATTAGGTATTAAAATATTGTATTGAATGTGTATTAAAAATTAAATTAAGAAAATGACATTAATTATATGAATTATTAATTATATAAAATGTATTAACATTTTAAAATCAATCATTTCCTTGTATTTACACAATGTGCAGGATTATCTCCTTGTACAAGAAGTTATTTAGTGATGAAATGGGCTTTTTTGCAGCCTAACCCTATTAAATACATTTACATTTCCTAAACATAAATGTGATTTTAAATAGTTCTCCTCCATACAGTTGTGACTCTCCTTGAGCTTCTGACGGGTTTAACTGACCCAACTTGTAGCTTTGGCATGCACTTGAGGTTCTCTCAATGTGCACATGGCGTGGAAAATGTTATTCATTACAAACACACATGCTAAAAAGTACAATTGCAGGACGTGAAGGCCATCGTGACGCACTCCATCCACAGCGCCATCCACTCCATCGGCGGCATCCAGGTTCTCTTCCCGCTCTTTGCCCAGCTGGACTATAAGCAGCTCAACGACGCCGCTGTGGACACCACCGTGTGGTCAGGAGATGCCGTGTAACACGTTTGATTACATATCTGGAGTTGAGTTTCATTATCGTCTGGTTTTTGCAGTGCCACGTTGCTGGCCTTCTTGGTGGAGCTGCTCAAGAGCTCGGTCGCAATGCAGGAGCAGATGCTGGGGGGCAAAGGCTTCCTGGTTATTGGATACCTGCTGGAGAAGGTCGGTGAAAGAAAATTCTGCCCCCAACGGCAGGGTCAAATACTGTAATTTCTCGAGTATAATGTGCCCTGAAGTATAATGCACACCCCCAAAGTTGACCTTAAAAAAAAAAAAAAAAAAAATCAGGAAAAACCTTCTACCAATGTATAATGCACACCAACAATTTGCTGCTACCCATATGATCAAAGTATTCGGAGTTATCTGTATTTATATTTTGTTAGCTTTGTACTTGTATTGTTTTTTAAAAAACTGTCCATACAACAATCATTAATAATAATCATTGTGCATGTGCCAGAGCCAACACTTCAAAAGAAGTTTTGTTTTTAAAAGCAGCTGCACAACTAGTCGTTGTCGTTTACATTTTTTTTTATCTTTCTATCTTATCTATCGTTTAAGTCAAAACAAACTCACGGACAGTCTTTTCTCATTTTTGGTGCAGTAGCGACAAATATATTACACTAACGATCGTAAAATGTGAATTTCCGCCGTAATATATATAAATGTGTAACATAACACCTCGAATATCATACCGAAATGTAAATGTATACCTTTTTTTAACCACTCTATGTACCTGTATACGACTATACAATGTTATTGAATTATTTTTGTTTTCATCCACACCTAAATATAATGCGCGCTATTAATTTTTTGAAAATATTTTTGGGAAAAAAATTGCCTGTTATTTTTGAGAAATTACGGTAGTGACATAAAATTTGGTAGGCGTGTCTATCATGAGCAGGCACGCAATCTGCGTGGCTTAGTAGCAGCGACCTTGCCAAATTTGAACCTTATATGCAAGGCAGATTGGGTATGCTAAATTCTATAATAACCGAACTTGCTCATGGGCTGGACATGGTTGAAACGCCACAATGTTATGTTTCTAAAGTTGCTGACTTGACGTTTTCTCGTATTGTGTAAAGTCGCTGAGGGTGCACATTACTCGGGCGGTTCTGGAGCAGTTCTTGTCCTTCGCCAAGTACCTGGACGGTTTGCCTCACGGGGCGCCGCTCCTCAAGCAGCTGTGCGACCACGTCCTGTTCAACGCCGCCATCTGGATACACACACCTGCCAAGGTTTGTGTGTGTGCATGAGTGTGTATGTGTGTAGGGGGGGGTTCTGGATATTATAGCCCAAAAAAAAAAAAAAAAATAACTAAGGGAAGGAAACAAAAGGAAGCGGTGTAACTTTTTTTAAAAATGTAGTGTAATTACAAAATATTTGATTTATTTTGATGCTATATGCGTATTAATTTCTTATTTATTGTTTCCATTATTTTCAGCACTTTGTTAAATTGCTGTTGTTCTTTTAAAGGTTTTGAAATGTCCCGAACAAAAGCCTGCCACTCTTCCATAAAAAAATAATGCAATAGTTTTTAATCTTTGACGCCAGAATGAGTGCGTTCTCAATTATGTTAATCAGGCCAAAATGGACTTAGTTCAGTTCACATCTGCGGAAAATATGAATTATTTCGACGAAACTTCGTTGGTGAATTTTTTTACGTCAAACTCGTTGGGGTGCGTTCTGAATGGAGGTTTTGGCCTGAGTGTGCGTTGTGCTGTTTTTGTTGGGGTGCTGTGATTTTTGCGTGAGTGCGTATGTGGGTGTGCATCAGAGTGTGCTGCAGGTGTATCTTTCTGTGCATTGTGGTGTGTTTTGGTATGACTGTGAGGGTGTTTTCTGTGAGGGGTACGTTGTGGGTGTACGTTTTGAGCATGTGGTGTGTTTTGTGTGGGGTTAGGTGTGTCTACTTTATTAACTTAATTATGATGTTGAAGTGCCTGTATAGTGATCGTGATTCATGTTGACGTTATGGTTCACGTGCACCAGGTTCAGCTGTCTCTGTACACCTACCTGTCGTCCGAGTTCATCGGCACGGCGACCATCTACTCGACCATCCGCCGCGTGGGCACCGTTCTGCAGCTCATGCACACGCTCAAGTACTACTATTGGGCCGTCAACCCGCTAGACTGCAGCGCCATCGCACCCAAAGGCCTCGGTAAGAGCGGGTTTATTTTTCTTTTTTGTACAGTATCGGTTTCTTTCTGGCCACGTTGCCATAGCAACAGACCAACCTTGATTGGCTTGACTTGATTTACCTAATTGCCTTGGGCTACGGTTGAAATTCATTTGCATGGTAATTAGTCGCAGCCTGATGAGTACCCGAAACTTTGCATGGCTAACTTTGCTAATATTACTGATAAATGTCACTCAAATTGCGTATTAATGTGGCAAACGCGAATATTAAGTAGCACTTACCCTTTTTTGGTACCAGTAACATTTAGGACTTAACTCATGTGCATGTTTGTAATAATACCACATCTTCCATCATCTTATATCCATATTTCTTTAACAGGAAATGAAAAATGTATTTGTTTGTGTGTGTTGTGAATATTTGTGTGTTTCTGTGTGTTTTTCGGGTGTGTTCAGATGGACCTCGACCTTCCCAAAAGGAGATCATCTCTCTACGGGCCTTCATGCTCCTCTTCCTCAAGCAGCTCATTTTAAAAGTGAATAGCTTTTTGCAGTAGTATTTCTAAAAAAATCAGATATTGCTAAAATGGCTAATATTGCGCATCAGTGACAATACTGCAAATTTTCTGCCTGTGTGTTTTTAGGACCGAGGTGTCAAGGAGGACGAGCTACAGAGTATTCTTAACTACCTGCTAACCATGCACGAGGTCAGTGCTTTTAAAATATGCTAATCCGTGGCTAATACTGCTCTTGCTCCTCATATTATAGCAAACATTGTCATTACAGCTAATATTGTTACGACAGTAATTATTGGTAATATTGCCGCTAGTACAAATAGCTAATGCTAAAATAGCTAATTCCACTATCAGTGAGGACTTCACTTCCATTATTAATTTTGCTAATGTCTCTTAATATATCTTGTATGCTTAATGTAGCTATTATCTCGATTAGTTTACCAGTATTGTGTATATTTATGACCTATGGCTAATATTTACAATATAATTAATATTTGTATAATCACTGATACTTCTGTTATCACCTTTATTTCTAGTACTATTAATTTTGCGAAAGCACATAATGTAAATATCATTATTATCTCTTCTATAGCTAATGTTGGACATGTTGCTTGTGGCTTAATATTTCTGTCTGCTATTACTTCTTTCGGCTTGTCCCTTTCGGGGTCGCCACAGCGTGTCATCTCAGATGAACGCAGCTATTACTATTATCACTTAATATTGCTAATGTTTCTAATATTGCATATAGTGCTTGTGTGGCTGATGTTGCCAATGTTCCAGATCATGCTAAGATGCAGTGTTTAATATTGCTTTTACTGCTAATTTGCTAATGTCACTTTTGTTTTGAAAATGTATAATGTTGCAAACATAGCAAATTTTGTTAAGTATATGTTGAGTATCGCTTTTATTGCATTAGCGTGATCGGTGCTAGCATCCTGTCAAGTCCATACAACCACAAAGTTACTTGTTGGTCATCATGGTAAAACCAAGCTTAATATCTGTTAGCTACAAAAATGTTGATTAAAATGAATGTGTATCGAGCGCAGCATGATGCTATTATATGCTATCGAAAGGATCACAATCATGAGTTGTAAATGTTGACTTTTCCACAACTTGCAGGACGAGAACATCCACGACGTGCTCCAGCTGCTGGTGGCGCTTATGTCCGAGCATCCGGCCTCCATGATTCCTGCCTTTGACCAGAGGAACGGGATAAGGTGAGATGGACACCTTCAGCTAAACTACCTCCCGTCTGGAAAAATATCTAAATAACGTGAATGTGTTGTGTGTGTGTCCCAGGGTGATCTGCAAGCTGCTGGCCTCCAAAAGCGAGAGTATCCGAGTACAGGCCCTCAAAGTACTCGGATATTTCCTCAAACACCTTGGTCACAAGTCAGTACATTTTTAGCTATGAAAAGACATGCTAATTTTGCTAATCGTGCCAAAATTGCTCACGCAGCTAATGTCGCAAGATTAGCTGATGATGCTAAGGTCATTCACGTCTTGTTCTTCACTGTCGCTAAACCCAAAAATATTACTAAAATGGTTAATATATTACGAAAATTGATTATATGATAACATGACGAAGGGCGCTAATATTGTGCGTTTTGCTTGTCATGTTAATAGTTTAATAATATGGCTAAAACAGGTAATATGGCAAATTCTACAAATATTATAAATATTGCTACATTCCTAATATTGGTCACATTTCCTGTATCCCTAATATTGCTGTTGATGTTTGCTAATGATAATGTTTCTGACATTATTGCAAATATACCTTGGCTTGCCAATGTTGGCTAAAACTCAATTCCTCTGAAGTTTCTCGGGGCCCATGGTGAAAAAAGATGAATAAAAAAAAAACAAACAAACAAAAAACTTACGAAAAAGTTGTAGTTTACCAATATGCGCTAGTGTGTGATTCGGTGATGGTTGAGTATCCAAGGGGAACAAAAAGCATCCCCGCTACGGATAGCAGCTCTATTGCGCCACTTTCAGACAGAATGTTTACGTCCAGTGGAATTTGGGCGCTGCGATTCCGGCGCCTGTTCTTGGCTTTCGTATCCATATCGTAGTAAACATCACTGTTAATGCCAAAATTTCTAATACAAATAAGATTGCTAAGATGGCTGACATTGCTAATATGATGTTCATCAGGAGAAAGGTAGAGATCATGCACACTCACAGTCTTTTCACACTCCTCGGGGAGCGTCTGATGATGCACACAAACACCGTGTCCGTCACCACCTACAACACGCTCTACGAGGTACGTGATTGGCCGCCCGGTTCCCGCCACGATGCGTTCAACTGCTGACTGACTGGCGCATCCTTATTTGGGCTTTTCAGATCCTGACCGAGCAGGTGTGCACGCAGGTCGTTCACAAGCCCCACCCAGAACCGGACTCCACCATCAAGATCCAGAATCCCAGTGTGTAAACGCTCATTTCGCCGCTATGCTAATGTCGCTAACAATTCTAATAATATCCCAAATATAGGTAAAATCATCACTACTTGTGCTCTTTTTTTTTAACTAAAATTGATGAACCATATAATGTTGCTAAAAATGCTAATGTAAAATGTTTATCTCAGCGCTAAAAAAAATCTTATCCCTGAGTCCTAATGTTCCTAAAATTGCTACTAGGAATATAGCTGAAATTATCACATATCCGTAATATTATTAGCATTGATGGTGCTATCATTGCTAATGTTGCTAAAATGCTTAGTATCTTATATATAAGCCAAATCATTTCTGCAGTATTTCTTAATCACTAATAGTGCTTTTCTCACTAATGCGTTAAGGTTGCTAAAATACTTAATGTCAGGAATACAATACAAACTGCTGATGACAGCAATATTTTTTGATATCATCAATATTACTAAGATGGCCAACATTGCTGAAATTGAATATACAGTATTCTGAATGCAGCTAAAATGGATAGATAATTTCTGATTTATTTTTATCACTGATCGCGATTTTATTCCAATAATCAGATATTATTTTGCTAATGTAGATTATTATTTTTTTTTTTTAAATTGCAACTATTCTAACTTTTGCTAAGAGAATCTCTAATCTTGGTTATATTGCTGCAATTGCTACTATCCTGTATACAGCTAAGATCGGTCATTTCTGCAATATTTTCATTTATATTGCTACTTTTTTTTTCTATATTTCTGACGACACTCATGTGGCCGACGTGGTTAATTTCGCTCATCAAGTTGCTCGTGTGTACTCAGTGATCCTGAAGGTTGTCGCCACGCTGTTGAAGAATTCCTCTCCCAGCGCCGAGCTGATGGAAGTCAGAAGACTTTTCCTCTCCGACATGATCAAACTTTTCAGCAACAGCAGAGAAAACAGACGGTACTAGTTTTACCCTTAGCTAGTTTGTCTCTTCGCTAGTAGTTACTTTGTTGTGGCTTTTCCACACGTGACTTTCTTCACGTTTGCGATTGGCTAAAACGGTGGGAACTGTTGGGGTTGATAGCGCCACCTATGGTGTGTGTACATCATGGTAATACATTTGGTGTTGTTGATGATATTTTTGGGTTGCAGCTGCCTGCTGCAGTGCTCAGTGTGGCAGGACTGGATGTTCTCGCTTGGCTACATCAACCCGAAGAATCCCGAGGAACAGAAGATCACCGAGATGGTCTACAATATTTTCAGGATCCTGCTTTACCACGCCATCAAATACGAGTGGGGCGGCTGGAGAGTCTGGGTGGACACACTCTCCATAGCGCACTCCAAGGTTTGAGTCGTACCCCCGCACCTCCCCTATATGGCTAACATTGCTAACATGGCTAACATTGCTATGGCTACAGGTGACGTACGAAGCGCACAAGGAGTACCTGGCCAAGATGTACGAGGAGTACCAGCGTCAGGAGGAGGAGAACATGAAGAAAGGCAAGAAAGGCTCCGTGTCCACCATCTCGGGCCTCTCTGCCTCTCCTGCACCTGTTGTCAACGGCAACCTGGAGATGGACGACACCTTACAGACGCCCGAGAGCGAGGCCGAGTATAGCGAGGCCGGCGGCGGGACAGGGGGCGATTCATCCCGCAACCTGCTGGCCGACAGCGCCGTTAAGCGGGTCGACGCCGAGCAGGGTGCCGGTGTGAGGGTGGAGGTCCATGACCTACTGGTGGACATCAAAGCCGAGAAGGTGGAGGCAACCGAGGTGAAGCTGGACGACTTGGACTTGAGTCCCGAAGGCCTCGGTGGGGGTGGCGGAGTAGGCGGAAGTGGCTCCATGGAGAATGGACCTCTGGTGGAGGTGGATTCGCTCTTGGATAGCGCATACTGCGCCGTGGTGCAGAACCTCAACGGCACCCTGGTGCCGAAAGATGATGGTGCCACGATGTCGGCGGGGGTCCGCGTGCCGCCCAGTTTGGGACTATCAGGTGTCACCCTGGATGATGACGGCATCATGGGCCCCCTCATCACCCTGGCCGACGAGAAAGACAGTGTACCCAACAACAACGGGTTTCTCTTCAGCAAGGTACTAATAGGTTACCTACGTGATGATATTAGCCAATGCTAATAGTAACGTAAAAGTGTGAAAAAGAGTTAACTAACTAACTAGCTATGACACTGGCTACAATTACTCAACCAACTAACTAAATAACAAGCTTTTCTGCCCCTGGCGTTGTGCTGAGTTCATGCTAACTGGCTAAAACTTTCGGGCACTTCAGTCGGTACGCAATTGAACCATTTCAAATGCAAAATCCGTATGAAAACGTGCGGTTCTTCCAGGTCGACGAGAAGCTCCTTCCGGCTCTGGCGGCCACCGATGCCCTGGTCCTGACTGGTCCGGATCAGTCCGCCGCCCCCGGCGCAACTTGCGCTAGCGACGACCTCAGCCTGCTGGCCCACATGACGAGCTGCAGCTCGGCCGGCGATCTCCCGGAGGACGGGCCCTTCAAGATTCAAAGCCCGCTGGCCGACATCAGCTCCATCACAGAGGCCCGAAACCAGGTGCTGTCTCGCCCCGACTTCCCCGAAGGGGACGGAGCGGACAGAGCGACTGGCGCCGACAGCGAGGCGTCGGCTCTCAAGGGAGGAGCGGGGGACGTGGCCAGTGTCACATCTGATACGGAGAGATCTGATGACGGCAAAGATAAAAAGATATCAACCACCGCAACCACACAGGTGAGCACCATAGGTTTCGAAGTAAGGTGTCAAAGAGTTTTGGGGTTTCACATTAAGGTCAGGGTTTGAAATTGGGGTTAAGGTCTCAGACTTCGGTTTAAAGCCCGAGTCAGGATTTCACAGTCTGTGTTGAAGTTTCAGACTCAGGGTTTAAAGGCAGTATTAGGTCTTCTCAAAGCAGGGTTTTAAATCAGGATTTGGATTTCAAAGTAGCCAGGTTTTATTTCAAATGAGGGATTCAGATGAGGTTGTAAACTGGTGTTCCTGTTCCAAATTCGGATTTGAAGCTAGGCTTTGGATTTCCTATTAGCATTTCAGTTAAACAACAATTAAAGATCTTAAATCAGGGTTTGAAGTCAGTGTTCTAGTTTCAAAATTAGGTTTTGAAAATAGGGTTTTAAATCAAAGTTAAGGTTTCAAGTTAGGGTTTGAAGACAGGGTTAGGGTTTGGGTATTACATTTGGAGTGCAGGACAGTGTTAAAGTTTTAAAGTTTGGGTAGAAGTGATGCGGTGTTCACTCTCAATGTCAGGCTCTGCACGGCCGCAGCGCGTCTCAGCTGGAGCGAGACCTCCGCGTGGATCTGGGCTTTCGGGGGATGCCCATGACGGAGGAGCAGCGGCGGCAGTTCAGCCCCGGGCCGCGCACCACCATGTTCCGCATCCCAGAGTTCAAGTGGTCGCCCATGCACCAGAGACTGCTCACTGACCTGCTCTTTGCGCTGGAGACCGACGTGCACGTGTGGAGAAGGTGAGCCACATCTGGATTAAGAAACCCACAAAAAAAAGCCTCAGGATGCCATGTCCTAAAACAAACAGCAAGTCTGCCATTTTAGTCATTTTGGCTAGTCATATATTTAAAAAAAAAAAAAAAAGGAAAAAATAATGTCTCCAAAGCCGGTTTCATTTGGCAACATGAAATTTGGTAGACATGTCTATCAGTAGTAGAATCAGAAAAACGTCTTGAGAATCCACTCAGTAAAACACACAGGAAGTCCAACATTTTGTTTGAAATTGCCCATTTCATACAATTTTTTTTTTTTTTTTTTTGCAGCCACTCCACCAAGTCAGTGATGGACTTTGTCAACAGCAATGAAAACATCATTTTCGTGCACAACACCATCCACCTCATCTCCCAGATGGTGGACAACATTATCATCGCCTGCGGGGGCATCCTGCCGCTCTTGTCCGCTGCCACCTCGCCCTCCGTAAGTGGCGCCGTACTGTGGCGGGAGGGGGAACTGCAGCCGCTACTTGACGCAATCGTGACACGCATTTTAAAAGTAAATGAATAAAAAATTAGATTTTTTTGCTTCCTTTCTTAGACCTAATTCATACGTAACTATTTATTTTTTTTTGTTTAACAGGGTGTTGGCAAATATTTTACAAATATAATGTCGTGATTACCCCCTCCCCCCCAAAAAATGCAATTTAACCTTAAATGTGGTACTCTAAGGTCATAAAAGCACCACATTGTCGCATGTTTATTTCAAGAGAAATAATAATGCCAACTCCCAGGGAATTAGAAATATTAACATGTCCTGAATCATAGTAAAGTGGTCTTTAAAAAAATCTTCCAAAAACGAGGCCCTAAAAAGTATATTTGATTATTTGATGGAACTCGCAAATAAAATAACTCTTTAAAAAAAAGTCTTCGTTAATGTAAGGGGTCTGAAAAAAGTAAAATTTAGTTAAATTGGCTTTACAATGTTTTCAATTACACGGAATGTAGTCTTTAAAAAGTCAGAAGAAATATAAAATTTGATGGAAAGGCCATAAAAAGTTTTTAAGTAGATTGATAAGGCCTTGTTTTGAAATTGATGAAGTGGGACTAGAAAAAGTGATCATTTTGATTTAAAAAAAAAAAAAAAAAATTGGAATGGAAAAGGCCATTTAAAAAGTTGTGAACTGGTTTTGGTGAAATTAAAAACAATTCTCAAGCCTTTCATTTGATGTTTTCTGAGAAAAGTTTTGAAATTGATGGAGGGAGATTTAAAAACGTGTAATTATTTTACATTTGACGGATGTTGCATAAGAAAATGATAACGTAGTTGCTAAGTTGTTTTTGGAAATCAAGAGGAAACAACAAATTCAACAAAGAGAAGAGTCCAGTTGCCTCGATTGATTGCTAATTACTCTGATCTAGAGCATCAACACAGAAAAAAATAATAAAACAGTTTTTGGCAAACACATGATTATTATGACAGTAAGATAAAAACAACTTTGCCAATTAAGCTGTTAGGCTAACAATTTGATGGTGTCCTTTAAAAAAAACTTTTTAGATTTGCCTTCCTTAAATCTGCAGTTAGCCTATTTTTGAGCAGCTTTCTGACCGACTAATTTTAGTGGTCATTTATTTAAATTCCTCTTTTCTTTTCCTCTGTTTGTTGTTGTCTTTTGGTTGTTGTCATGTCTGTTTTTGCATGTGCAGACTTCTAAGACTAGTGCCAGCAGTGTAAGTTTGCTTCCTTCCTTTCCACTCTCTTTTCCAACCTTTTCCATCAGCGAGGTGGACCCAATCAATGAATTTTGCTGTTACAATTTCCATGATTTTCCGATGGGGAATACCATTCGCCCTTCTGCTGGACCTCTGAGATTTCGCTGTTATCCCGTATTCGTTATTCCTCTACGCCGTTTATATGTACGTTTTAAAGAGGAGGATGGGAGCGGCCACGAAAGGCGAGGAGGTGACGCCCGTGCCAGGGGGAGGTGGCGAGGGGGGTGAGGTGGGTAAATTGGAGGAAAAAACAAAACAAAAGACCACTGAATGATGTCACCATTAGAGGAGTCCCCAGCACTCCTGTCTCCTCACCCCCCCCACCCCCCCCCACACACACACACCTTAAACACTTGTGTGTGCACTTTCTCTTTGCTCACCGGAGACGTGTGTGTGATTGACACATGGATGATTGCACTGATGGTTCACACGCATGTGCACATCCTCACTCCTGGAACCTGCAAACGGCGGGTGGGCAAAACACTGCCCGCGGGCCACATTGTCGAGAGTCCTGTAATTTGGTGCGTTATTTTGAGCTGATTTTTTTTTTTCCTCCTTAAGTTCTCAAATCAAAATTGATGTGTTCATTTATCGAAATAAATAATTTGATTTGTTGTTATGAAAATAAATAGTCGAGAAATAAGCCAAATCAAATGGTGCTTAATAAATAGTTAAGTTCAAAATTAGAATGAAATATCATTTTGCTATTGAAATGAACTAATTTACATAAACTCAAAAGAATATTAAGTGTGAATGAATTAGTATTTTACTATTAAAATAAACCATTTGGTAAAGCACAAAAATATTACAAAAATAAAACATCTCATTTTTACTAAATGAAACAATTGCGTTAATTAATTATAATGGAATGAATTAAAAAAAATTATATTGAAAGAAACAATTTCATACAAAACAAATACTACAATTCACTTTTTAAAAATTATTTGGTTAATTATGACTACCTTATTAATATCCATCCATTTTCTTAGCCGCTTATCCTCTTAAGGGTCACTAAAGTGCCACAGCCTACCCCAGTTGTCATGGGGTAGGAGTTGGGGTAAACCCTGAATTGGTTGCCAGACCAATTCCTGGGCACGTGGACACAGGCAACGGTTGCACTCACAATCACACCTTTGGGCAATTTAGTGTGTCCAATTAATGTTGCATGTCTTTGGGATGTGGGAGAAAACCGGAGTGCCTGGAGAAAATCCCCAAACATGCAAACTCCACACAGGCGGGGCTGGGATTCAAACCCTGGCTCTCAGAACTGTGAGGCCAACACTCTAACCAGTTGCGTCACCATGCCGCCCCACCTTATCAATAATACTATTTTAGAAAACGATCCATTTGACATTGTAACTTTTTAGATTTGACCTCACCTATGAATGACCTGGCCCATCTATTCCTTTTCAAAATCAAACGCGACCCTCGAGCACAAACGTTTGCCCGCCCGTGCGACCAGCAGTGACGCCGCCTTCACCGTGCACGTGCGTGCGTTCCCACCCACGCAGACGGAGCTGGAGAACATCGAGGCGACGCAGGGCATGTCGTCGGAGACGGCCGTCACCTTCCTGTCGCGGCTGATGGCCATGGTGGACGTGCTGGTGTTCGCCAGCTCGCTCAACTTCAGCGAGATCGAGGCCGAGAAGAACATGTCCTCCGGCGGCCTCATGAGGCAGTGCCTGAGACTGGGTGAGAGAACTCTTTAGGCCGCCGTTAAATTGTGTACAGAATGAATCAACTGCAGATATTCAAACATAGCGACCTACATTTTGGTCATTTCTCCATTTATTGTGACCCGTGTTGGCCATTTGGTTTCACTTTACTTGTCGTTGCGTGCGTTTGTGGCAGTGTGCTGCGTGGCGGTGAGGAACTGCCTGGAGTGCCGCCAGCGGCAGCGGGACCGCAACTGCAAGTCTTCTTTGCCCAGCAGCAAGTCGCAGGACACCCTGCACGCCAGCGCAGCCCCCAGCAAGGTGGCGCACTTGTCTCTCATTATTTCACACATGCGCACACACACTTCAACAAGAAAACCGTGTATGTCCGCTTTTTTATTAACCCTCTCTGGAACAAATTAAAATTTTGCAGAGAGAAAAATCTGATATTTTCAGAGAATGATACTCTGGACTTAAAATGTTTTATTATATTAAACCTTGTTGCAAATTTGCAACCCCTGCCCGGAAAGGGTTCAAAATCTTTCAAAATATATTATAGTGAGTATCTTGCTGATGAGTATGAAGCAAAATCCATTTTGAAAAATAAGACGGGAATAAAGAAATATACATGAATACAACATGGGGCAAATAACTAAGTTGAAAACAAAATGGGAACAAAATTAAAATGAAAGTGAATAAATTGAGTAGCAAAAGGGACAAAAAAATATTGGGAAAAATGACTCAAACAAAAATCTAATAAATAGGGAACTTATTGATTTAGATACATTATCGATTTATATATATATATGTATATACAACATTAATTGGACAATCTAAATTGCCCCTATATATATATATATATATATATATATTATATATATATATATATATATATATACAACATTAATTGGACAATCTAAATTGCCCCTAGGTGTGATTGTGAGTGTGACTGTCTCAATGTGCTCTGCGATTGGCTGGCAACCAGTTCAGGGTGTAACCCGTTTCCTGCCCCTTGACAACTGGGATAGGCTCCAGCGCTTCTGCGACCCTCGTGAGGATCAGCGGCAAAGAAAATGGATGGATGGATGGATATATACACACACGCATGTGCAAAATATAGTGTGTATACGTTCTGTTGGTGTAGAAAACTTACAAAACTCGAAGGGAGAATAAAATTAAAGTTAAAAAATAATACATGAAAATAAATGGAACTACAGGAAACGGGCAAAAATAAATGATTAAATTCCAGGTTCTTTTTTTTCTCCACCCTGAAATGACGGCCTTTCAGTTCATTTAATTACTAAATCATTAATTTTCAAAGGTTCTTGAAAAGATTCACTGACAAAATAACATTACCCAATTTTCTTTGTAGGTCTTTGTAAATAATTTGAGAGAAGTTAATGCCGTTCAATGGCAATATTATGCACAAATGAGCTGTCACATGACACTGAATTGTGTTAATTTGGCTGGATATTCCGACTAAACTATTCAAAGCTAAAGCCAGGTTTACGGTACAGTAATTACAGTAATTGGACGTGCGGGATTTCTATCAAACAACGACAACACGCATGACATCGTAGTTGACCCTCTGTGTTTGTGGTCCACGTTCAGCAGGACCCGGACCGCCTGCTGCAGGACGTGGACATCAACCGGCTGCGTGCGGTGGTTTTTAGAGACGTGGTAAGCGTGTCGCGTTGGCCACAACACACCTCGCTGCATGTGACTGATTATTGTGATTGGTGCCCCCCCTCCGCCATTGCAGGATGACAGCAAGCAAGCTCAATTTCTGGCTCTGGCCGTGGTCTACTTCATCTCGGTGCTGATGGTTTCTAAGTACCGAGACATTCTGGAACCTCAGCGGGAGATCAGCAGGTCCACCAGCCTGTCCGGACGTAGCATCCGACACGAGATTAACTCGCCCACCAGCACAGGTGATTTTTTTTTTTTTTTTTTTTTTTTTTATGTTCAAGCAGCTAGCTATATTTCGGATATGAAAACATAATACAATGGTGCCTTGAGTTACAAGTTACATTTGTTCTGTGCTTGTAAAAAAAAATACAAATATGTCAAATCTAAAAAGTTACAAATGGATCATTTTTGAAATGGTATTATTTGTAAGGTGAGCAGCAGGGTAACTGAACTGAATCTATTTCCACCATGCAGTACTCAAACAAGGTCTTGTATCTCAAAAAACCTCAGGACACTTGTAACTCAAGGCACCACTGTACTATCAATTATTATACACATCCAAAATCTATAATCTAGACGGTTCAAAGATGCGTATCAGTGACGACAGTGGACAGTCCCTTTGCTTCTATTATTTAATTCTATTTACTGTAATTTCCGGCCTATAAGCCATGACTTTTTCCACACGCTTTCAACCATGCGGTTTATGCGGCGATGCGGCTTATATGTGCATTTTTTTCTAATGGCCGTAAGGGGGCACTCGAGCGGAAAAGGTTAGAGTGAGATTGGTAGAATATGTGCCGAGGAAGTGACTTTTACCAGTCTGGTCCTGTTAGCGCTGCGCTAGCGTGTTACTGCCCTGTCTCAGTGATTTTTACCAGTTTTTTTTTTTTTTTTAACTGGCCCTGTTAGCGCAACGGTGCTAGCATTAGCGTGGCGGCGCCAGCGTTAAACTCACTGCGTACCGTCTTTCTTTGTAAATGTCTCGTTTATCAATGTGGGGACTTGCGGCTTTTACACATGCGTACGTATGTACCAAATGGTATTTCCTTTACAAATGTGCTGCTTGAGGCTTATAACCAGGTGCACTCAGTAGGCCGGGAATTACGGTAATATCCAAGTTGAGCGTCAGTCACCACAGAGTTGGCTTTTCAAAAACTCTGTTCTGTACCTGCAGGTTAAAGTTGAACATGAGTCACTGCAGCTAATTGAATTTTGATGCAGAAAAATTGTACATGTAGAAGAAACGAGCTGTTGAATCGTTGTCCACGGTCTTGACCGAGGCACAACGTTGACAAATCTACAGAAAAGTGGTGAATATTTTGATGATTTCGTCCTTGCGTCACTAGAGCACCCATCCTCAGCCTTCTCCGACCGCGACAAGCAGACGCCCACCCCCGTGGACGACTCCCCCCGCGCCGGCCTGCCCCACACGGACTCTGGCATCGGCGAGGAGGGCCACGCGAGCGGCTCCCTAAACGGCTCCGAGATGGGCTTGGGGCTCGGCCTGGGCCTTGTCGGGCGGGAGACGGACAGGGACCGGGATCGGGACGTGGGCGGCGGGCAGGCAGATCTGCTATGCAGTCTCTCGGACATCAGGAGGTCACAGGAGAGCCTTCTGGACTCCCCCCACAACCCGAACGCCGGACAGGCGCCCCCTTCATCCATTTCCAGCATAAGCCAGACCAATAAAGGCATCAACGTCAAGGTAACGCACAGGCCTCAAGTTCACAGCTAAGTCAAGTAGTACATTTGAGATAAACTAAAGTAACTACACTCTCAAAATATACAGAATTACTGACACACTAAAGCTCTGTGTAAAATGCTTCCATACTTTATGTAAAAACTGTCAAATAATGCAAATTTACTAGCTTTGATCCCCCAGGTAGCGAAATACTGAACATAATCCTACTGACGCGCTAACTTGACCAGCCTGGGAACTGCACTCCATTCGCTCGAGCACTCGACTGTTTTATGTTTTTGTTTTTTTTTTTGTTCCTGCTCCAAACTCGACTCTCTTCCCATTTGACTGCCATTTTCATGTTCTACACCAAAGTCTGAAGGGTTGTGTGACCCCGAAGCTCCGAGAGAAATATTTACACGTTTTAACGGTTCAAACATGATGACAGATTAAGTAACTGATCGCAAGGTAAGTCTTGTTTAGTATACGGATTTACTGACGCGCTAACTTCACCAGCCTGGGGACTGTTACTCTATTTAGTCTTATCGTCTGGCGTGGTTCAGAAAGTTTTCTTGTTTTCCATTTTTTTTAATTCAGTTCCTGCAAACCGAAACTAAATTCTTCCTTATTTACTTTGCTGTATGCAGCAGTCTGGCCAGGTAGTAATGCTTCTCTATTTTCTCTCGTACTGTAATTTTGTCGTACACATCGACGTTATGTTTTGTTTTTTTTTTTTAGTGTGTGGGCCAATTTTCTTTTCTTGTTTAGTTCCCGTTTTGTGTTCGACTGGAGACTGTTGAGGCAGCCAACGTGCCGCGGAACCAGATGTTCCGATGGTCTAATTTCGGTACCTCTTGAAAACAAAGTTGGAAAAAGCACCAAATGTAGTTCTTTTGTTGAATTCCTGTTTCAGGTTCTGCTGCAGCACTGAAGGAATTGCACCCTCTGCCGGTGATGATAGCAAGTTCCATTCTTAAACTTAACATTTAGCTATGTCTCCTATTCAGGAGATCTTGAAGAGCCTGGTGGCAGCGCCGTTGGACGGCGGCGAGTCGGGCCAAGAGTCCGGCCCGACGCCGTACTACCCCGATCCCGCCTTGAAAACCCACCCAATGCTGCCCATGCAGTTCCACTCTTTTGACAGGTTGGTTTCTGTACCACTTGGGCTGTCAGCCTTCAACAAATCTATACTCTTTTTGGACGTCCACCATTATCAAGTCATCAATAGTAACCACTCAGTCGGTCGGTTGCACAGGAGTGTCGTTGTTCCTGTGAAAAAGCCGCCGCCCGGCAGCCTGTCTGTCAACACGGTGGGCACCCCCACCACCGGGGGCGCCGCCACGGCGGCCAGCACGCCGAACATCTTCGCTGCTGCCACGGCCACGCCCAAGAGCATGATCAACACCACAGGTGACGGATCACGTCTGTACATACTGTATACGCACACACACGAATTGTGGAGCTAAAAGCGCCTTTGCGCTGAGAACTGGCAAAAGTGCGACACCACACAGAATGTTAATGGGCAGATACATTTGACATTATGTGAGTCAGACGTGCGGTGATGTGCATCCGCGGCACATAATGGAGCTTCCTCACTGGCTCATTCTGTATTGATCGCTATGCTGTCTGCACTAACCGCAGCAAAGAAAGGAGCGAGGCCCATTAGAGGCACAGGAGCCGCGTCTCCAAATTCTATCAGAATGTGGTTTATTGATTTTTACCTTTTCTTTTTTTTTTTAAATTTAGTCATTTAGTTGTTTTTTTTAACTGATTTTGTTTCTTCTATACTTAGTGGCTGGTTTAATTTTTGTTTTATAATCAGCTGCTATTATTTTTTTTACATTATTTAATTTGTTTAGTTGCTTATTTAAATAGTATTTTTTTCCAATTGGCTACAGTTATCCAAAGTGTTTTTATTCATACAGTATACATATATAATGTCCATGTGTATGGATATTTGTGTCTGTATTATATGTATACATATGATTTAGTTAGGTTTTATTAGTTTTTTCAGTCATCTTTATTTATACATTTTTTTTTATTTTTTCAAAGCACATTTTTTTTCTTATTTTAAATATTTTTTCAGCTTTTTTTAAAACTTGTTTTGTTCGTATGATTAACTGGTATTCATATTTTTTTCAAAATCAGCCACAGTCCTAGATTTTTTTAATAGTATTTTTTCATTTATTTTATATTTCTTTCAAAACTGTCTTTGATTGATTTTAAGCTGTTTATTTTTTTCTGTGATTTTTAATTATATTCTTTTTTTTTCAAACAGCATGATTTTACTTTGAAGTTTTTACGTATTTAATCATTTTTTTATTAGCTGCATTAATGTAAAAATATTGATATATTCAATTCTTCTACAAAATTATTTTTCTTTCTTACTAAGATGCTGGCATCGATCAGAATCCTCGCATCTCAGAGTGAATGGTCAATAATTTCTAAAAATAGGGTCCGGCCGACCTTTCCGATAGTTATTGATTTTATTTTCAATCCTTTTTAACCAGTGAGCTCCCGTCTAATATTGACTACTTTGTTCCCTCCATGATCTTCCTTTCCTACCCTTCCTTTTTGTCCGCCCGTCTCGTCCAGGCGCAACAGACTCGGCGTCCTCCTCGTCATCTTCATCGTCCTCATTTGTGAACGGCGCCACTAGCAAGAATCTACCCGCCGTCCAGACGGTGGCGCCCATGCCTGAAGACACTGTAGAGAACATGAGGTCAGAAAACAAAACCTTCAACCTCCCCCCAATTCTCCCCCCCCCCCCCCCCTTCATCGTATCCTCGTATGGCTTCAGTTTTGTTGACTTCCTGCTTCACTGCCCTTGCTTCTCTCATTGGTCCTCATTATCATCCACAGATAGCCCCGCCCCCAGACATGTTGTCAAATTTTAGGCTAATTGAAGTCATGGAAACATTCTGTCAAGTTTGCACATTGGTTGCCAATCAATCACATGCCGTTTACTCATTTTAAGTCACCATTTTGTGATGTCACATATTAGCCCCTAGGTCAACACTTAAGTTTACCATGGGTCATCATTGCGTGATGTTTTTTCCCACCATTGGTCTACATTCAGTCACGTTACGTTTGCCTGTTAAGTCAACATTCTGGGATGGCAGGTTTCCCCACAATTCAGCATTCTGTATCATACCATGACGCATTCTTTGCTCCCTTGAAACGTGCCATATGCATCTAAAGTTAATTATGATAATTATTGTAATATTTCTGATTAAATATCCCCCATAAGTGTGATTTGTTTGAGAAAAAAAAAGTGCTTAAATTAGAACCCATCAACGCTGAGTTTCTTCTCTTTAGTTGGTGCTGTAGCACAAGAATTTCTTTTGGGGGGGGGGTTAATGTCCACGCACATCCCTTAATCAGTCTGTGTGTGTGTGTGTGTACACGTGTGTTTGTGTTGCAGTGCCTATTGTGAGGTGGCGCAGTGTGCGTTGCGCAGCGGTCAGACACCCCCTGAGCTCAAGTCTTTTAGCTCTCTGGCAGGCTTCCAGGCTGCCCCCCGAGATGCGGGACAGTGTTTTAGGCAAGGAATACGCTCCAGCATGTACCCTCCGTAGCCCTCCCGTGGTCCCACCCACCCGCCCACCTTCACACACACAAACAAAAGTGCTTCAGAAGCCAAATAATGGTGCCTTGACTTACGAGTGCTCCAACTTTAAAGCTGGCTGATTTCTCTTTTTTTTTCTCCTTTATGTTTTGAGTAAAAATATGACATAAGTGTACACGTAACCGTCGGACTTCGCCGCTAAGAGGCAACGGCAAACTCTTAAATTGCGTATCTTTGAACAACATAAAGATGACAGTGTTCTCTTGAATCATCAAATCTGTCGTATGTTTGTATGCATTATACTGCCCCTTAGTGGCCAAGGCACGTACCCCAGAAGGAATCCCACAAGGTGCATTGAATAAATATTAGTACTGCATTTTTTTACATGTTACAATTTTAGGTGGTTTTTTTTTGGAAAGGATTAATGACATTTCAGTTTATTCCATTGGAAAAATCTGAAAATTTGACATATAAGTGATTTGAGTTACACTTGTAAATAACGTTAGCATTGTCTTTATAGCCATAAAATTTCCTGAATTTTGAGCTAAAGTTGTAGCAGTTTTAGTCCAGACTTAAGAGGTGGTAGTACAGAATATTTCCGTGTGTGTCTTTCTTTCTTGTTTTGCCTCATCCCCCACCCCGCATGTTCGACGCCTTTGCGTCGCCGGTGGGCTAACGCGGTTTCCTCGCCATGTGTCCCCCCAACCCTCCTTCCTGCAGCATCACCACCAAGCTGGAGCGAGCTCTGGAGAAGGTGGCGCCGCTGCTGAGGGAAATCTTTGTGGACTTTGCGCCCTTCCTGTCCCGCACGCTGCTGGGGAGTCATGGGCAGGAGTTGCTCATTGAAGGTACAGGTGCTGTACAACAAACCTTATTACTATACGCGTCTGTCGTCACAAGAGCCACCGTGTCCGCACACAGTCTTGAGTGGAAAAAGTGATTGGAAAGGTGGATGAATAAGTGATTGGTAAATGGGTGGACACGTGAGTGAGTGAGTGTGTTTGGTTGTCTTCGACCTGGCTGCGTCACTCATTCACCAAGCAGCTACGACGTGCTGTCTTTGAATCTAGCATCCGCTAATGCTAACTTGATATGATTATTATCTTTAATTACAATTTTTGTTGATGATCCTTAAATCTGTGTTCGACTGTTCCTGCTGCACACCTGCTTTTTGGCGTCCTGTTCTTGTCCTCCACTGCCGGCACGTCCCTGTCTTCTGTTCTTCCTCAATTTTTCCTCCTCTCTTCCTCTTCTGATCTTGTTTGTTTTGTCTCCTCCGTCGCATGCTTTTTATAAACGCTTTCAATTTGGACATCTGCTGATGGTATTTTGGGTCTTCTGGCGCAATATACGTGTGCCTGTGTGTACGTGTGAGATCAGAAAGACTTCTGACTGAGTGTCTCCACGCTCTTCCAGGTCTGGTGTGTATGAAGTCCAGCACGTCGGTGGTGGAGCTCGTCATGCTGCTCTGCTCTCAGGTCAGTTTTTGCGGAAAATCCAATTGCTCACAGGTCCTTTCCTAAGCATTGGTCTAAGGCCAGTTTTCTATCCAGGCATGAGTCCTTCGCGTTTATTGATTTGCGCTGCAGCGCATTGCAGATGGAACACAATATGTGTTCTTCAAGACAATTTTCCTGGGCCGCAGACACCATTGGGGAGTAAAAAATGCTTCTTCACTCATTCCGTAAAACACAAACTAAAGCTAAACTACAGCTAAAATGCCATAAATAATGAATGAATGAATACGTAAGTAAGTAAGTAAATAAATATATAAATAAATATAAATGTGGATTTTTTTCCTACTTTTTCCAATGTTTTTTTTCCCCTTTTTCCCGTAGTATTTTCCCCAAAATATATATATATTTGTTACCTAAATAGTGTCATATATAGTAGGAATTACAGTGTGATACTTTTTTTTCCCTAACCCTCCAGAAAAAATTCTGGAAAAATACAGCCCTTACCTAAAAAAAAAAACCCCAAAAAAACATTATTTTCGGGACATACTTTTAATTTAGATGATATGATTTTTGTGTGTGTGTGTATATATATATATATAGCGAGAGAGAGACAGAGAGAGAGAGAGAGAGAGAGAGAGAGAGAGAGAGAGAAATCCTTCCTTTGATGAATGCTTTTAATCTGAAAATACGTTTTACACCGTATTTATAGCGAAACTAAAATTTTAAAATGTACTTGTCCACCATGAACCATGTGACTTCTCCCAGACAATCAGCAAAAGAAACTACAATATTAATGAAATCTGATTCATCAAGTGTGACTATTATGATCATTTGTGATGGGTACGTTATTGAAAATATACTCTTTCATAATAATCATGGAAAATGGAACCATCTTTAAACATGATCAAGAGGGAATAAATATCTTCTGTCTCCTGATGTTCAACAATAACATAATGAAAAGATTGACTTTCTTTGTAAAGGTCTCATTCGCGTTGAGTTATTGCGTAGACCGAAAAGGAACTTACCTCCAGTCATTTTGCTCTTTTTCTTCTAGAAAAGTGCTGTTGGTGTTCCAATTATTGTCTTTAAGTTCCTCCATGTTCTTGTCTGGAGCTCCATTCCCGTTTGGTCCATCAGGGAACGTCAGGCTGTGCCTTTCGCCTCCCTCCTCCTCCCTCGCTCCTCCTCCCCCGTGTAGTGTTACCCGGGCGTGCTCGGGCCTTCCGACCATTAGAGGCCCAGGAGAGGAAACCCAAGCCCAGATATCGATCACGTAACGGGAGATGCTCTACCTCATGTGTCCTTGGAGGCCCAAAAAGCTCCATTAGCATGAGGCTAATGTGCGCTGCTCATGGCTTTTAGCAGCTTCCTCCTCGACAGCCTCTCTGCGGTGACGCCCTAACAGCAGCACTAGTTCGTTGTAAGATGGAAATGAGCGTTTGTTGTGTTTTAGGAATGGCAGAATTCTATCCAGAAGAACGCGGGACTGGCTTTCATTGAGCTCATCAATGAAGGAAGGTAACAACAGTCAAGGTCATACTCAAAAATGGCATTTATATATATATATATATATATATATATATATATATATATATATATATATATATATATATATATATATTTTTTTTTTTTAAATCACATTTAGTAGAGTCTTCACATACATTTAGGGTTGTTTTTTTTTTTTTTTACTCAGTTAGAAAAGGATTACTTTTAATGCAACTATATTCTCACAAGAAATTTTTTCTTGCTTTTTTTCCTGTACATATTCCCTTTCTGTCCTTAAAAAAAACCTTGTATTTGAAAATACAACTTAATTCTTAAATTAGATACTGATATATATCATTTTTTTAGAATATATACACTTTTTTTTTCTTGAAAGACAACTTTATTTGGCTAATATTACTACTTTTTTCCTCTCAGTGTGACTATTCTAAGATATCAATTTTTTTTTCTTTGTTAAAAAAAAAAAATTATATAGTTTCTAATCTAAGAAAATGTAAATTTTAATTTGGAATTTTATTACTGTGAGATTACAATTTTTCCAACTTTAATCTGGTATTCACACAATTTTTTTCTCACCTTTTTCTTCATCATATAATTTTCTTTTTGTTAAGTACTTCCCTAATACTACTAAAGAATATACTGCTGAATGAGCTTATCAATAACTGCTTAGAGTCTGAAGTGTGTGCATTCGTGCACGTGTTTTGTCAGACTGCTGTGTCACGCCATGAAGGATCACATCGTGCGCGTCGCCAACGAGGCAGAGTTCATCTTGAACCGCCAGCGAGCCGAAGATGTGCACAAGCATGCCGAGTTTGAGGTACGCGCGAACATCTGTCCTTGTCGCCCGTGCTGTGTATTTACTAGAGATGTCTGTGATGCTAATGTTAACAAGAAATGTTTCAAAAAATGAAAACGAATAGCTTTTTATCATGAAAAAAAATCCCTTTTTCTATACATTTTTTTTCTCATGAATAAATGCTATTTATTTTTTAATAATTCTGGAAAAATTTTATCTTTAAAAAATACTCCTTTTCATCTTGCAGAAAATTCTGGGAAAATACACCTATTCATCTTGAGTATGTTTGTAAGGATATTTGACTTTTCCTGGAAGAAAATATTCATTTTATCTGAAAAAAAACCAGAAGAAGAGTAAGGAGTTTTAATGTTGGAAAAAAAAATTTAGAAAGGAAAGATTTACTCTCACAAAATCAGACTTTTCTGTAAGAAAATATGACTTTTTATCTGGAAAGGTAACGTGCATCATACCCCCCCCCCCATCCTCCTAATTTCAAATATCCATGTATCCATTTTCCGGGCCGCTTATCCTCACAAGGGTCACGGGAGTGCCGGACCACATCCCAGCTTTCATCTTGCATGAGGCGGGGTACACCCTGAGCTGGTTGCCAACCAATCGCAGGGCACATAGAAACAAAGAACGATTCGCACCCAACAATCAAATGTTTTTGCAGTCAAACTGCGCTCAGTACGCGGCTGACCGCCGCGAAGAGGAGAAGATGTGCGACCACCTGATCAGCGCCGCTAAGCACCGAGACCACGTGACCGCTAACCAGCTCAAGCAGAAGATCCTCAACATCCTGACCAATAAGCATGGAGCTTGGGGCACCATGTCGCAGAGGTCAGTGCCTCATAAGATGTTTATCTTTCTTCAATATCGTATATGTACCCATTTTCTGCCCAAAAAGACTAGAAAAATGCAACTTCATTCTCCCTCCGTCGCAACTTCATTGAATCAACTTTGACCTCAGGGTCACTATCAGGCCTCCTTTTTTTTTGGCCCTTGTCTCTTGCAGCCAATTGCACGACTTCTGGCGTCTGGACTACTGGGAGGACGACCTGCGCAGGAGGAGGAGATTCGTGAGAAACGCCTTCGGGTCCACGCACGCCGACGTGGCGCTCAAATGTCTCGACGACTACGGTGAGTTTTTGTGTTTTTTAACGTGTCAAAGTTTGAAGGTCAACGTTCAACGTCAAACACAACAAACGCAAAATGACACAAACTTTTCTGCAATTTTTATCCAATCATCTCCAAACTTGGTGAACATCGAGAAGCTACATACCCGATTATGAGACTTGATTCGTAATTTGAACTAAAATCGAACAAACCGCATTACGTCATGCATCAAGTGATGCCTCTTGGTGAGAATCTTCCTGATCTGTGATTTTTATGTTGATACATATCATACGGTGAGGTAACAATTCGAAAACCTGTCTTTCAAATGGATCAGGTCTCGTAACAATTTTTTTTTAAATCCATTTGAAATAAGCGACATCTAATCACGAAACAGATTACATTACATTAAGTCCGTACAGGACAAGGATTTAATTTTTAATACAATATTCAAATGTGTTTCTTAAACTTGAAAATGTGACTCCTAAAAATTTAATATCTATTTGCCACAAACTACATTTAGTTGTCCTGGTGAAGGTAATTATTTTTTTTAAAAAGCAATCAAACAACAAAATAAAGACGATAATGTTACACCAAAAATCTTTTTTTAAATAATGTATTTATTTTTTGTTAAAAAAATGTGTGTTCACGTGGCATAAGACATCAAATCAAAGGTGAGGTCTTCCGAAATCTGCGAGTAATTTATTAATATGTCCTTTTAGAATGATGTAAAACCTCAAAAGACATTTTTTTAAACCATAAATATGATCTGTCACGAGGTTAAAAATCTATTTGCGGCGAACGTCACCAAGTCAAATTAGGTGCCGTGGTGAGTGCTTTCCAGATCCGTAATCATTTTTTTCCCATAGATCTTTACATCATGACATCTTGAAAAAATGTCTGTCTCTCGCGCTGTTCATGACTTTGGCCACGTGCACGAGCTTCTCACGCGTCACGTCTTCCTGAACCAGGCACGGAGGACGAAGAGGAGGGCGTCAAGTCAAAGAAGACCTTCCGGAGCCACTCAGTGGTGGCGCAGAACCCGGAGGCGGAGCTGATGCTGGAGGGCGACGACGACGCCGTCAGTCTGCTGCAGGAGAAAGAGATCGACAACCTCGCAGGTGAGACCGCGGCGGCGGTCGGGCCTTCGCTCGTTTTCAGCGGCCTCTGGTGACTGGACTGTCTTTTATGTCTAGTGCCTTTCCGCCCGCGACTTTTTACGTCCAGAGGCAAGTTGTCGGTTTCAAGTGTAAGCAGACTAACAGTAGAAGATATGATAATTAACACAGTTAATCACACAAGTGACAATCAAGCCATTCATTAATCAATTAAATAAATCCAGTTGATATTAAAAACACCCAATTTTTACATTTTTAATTAAATTTTTGATTTTTTTTTTTTAAAGGCAAAATTTTTCTTTAAAAAAAAGTTTTTAGCACTGATTTGCACAAGTATCACAAAACAAATTTCCCTAATATTAATCAAAACCCACAGTGAAGGTGAACTGAGCTATTATTTGAATCTAAATTTTACGACATCGCCCCCTGCAGGCCCCGTGGTGCTAAGCACGCCGGCGCAGCTCGTCGCCCCGGTGGTCGTGGCCCGCGGCACGCTCTCCATCACTACCACCGAGATCTACTTTGAGGTGGAAGAAGACGACCCCGCCTTCAAGAAGGCCGACGCTAAGGCAAGGATGCGCAAACGCGAACCCGCGTTGCTGCGATGTTGTCATCGTCGGCCTCTCTCGGGTCTGCAGGTGCTGGGCTACTCGGAGGGTCTGCACGGGAAGTGGATGTTCAGCGAGATCCGAGCCGTGTTCTCCAGACGCTACCTCCTCCACAACACTGGTCTGGAGGTTTTCATGGCCAACAGAAGTAAGATAGCATTTTCGGGCGTTGCGCAGACATTTCAGCCGTTTCACGATTACAATTGTCACCTTTCTCGCCAGCGTCGGTGATGTTCAACTTCCCCGACCAGGCCACGGTCAAGCGGGTGGTCTACAGTCTCCCGCGGGTGGGCGTCGGAACCAGCTACGGTCTGCCTCAGGCCAGGTACCTGCAGGCTGTAAATGGCCCACCGACATTGTTGTTCTTTCACCGCTGATGTTTGTTTGTGTTGTGCGCGTAGACGGATCTCGCTGGCCACGCCCCGTCAGCTCTTCAAATCTTCCAACATGACGCAGCGTTGGCAGCGCAGGGAGATCTCCAATTTTGAGTACCTCATGTTCCTCAACACCATTGCAGGTTAGCAGCTAGCAACCTAGCATAGTGTTGTTTTTTTTTTTTTTTGTGTAAACATCAGGCAATTTAGAGTATTCAAAGAAAATAGCCCATTTGTTTTTATAAACATTAAGCTTTAATACGTGTTTTCGGAAAGAACAAAGACAATTTCAGATGGTAAATGAACCTACGTACTTGTTTTTCCAGAAACATCGGACAGTGCGGGTCTTTAGCGCAGCTCTTGCCTATGTTTCCGTAGAGTTCTTCAATAGGTTGAAGAAACGTTTGTCAAAGACAATTTTACATCTTCAAAGACCAAACAAGTGCAAGTATTCTGTGATTTCCTGAAGAAAAGTTTGGAAAGAAAAAGATTTTGCTAATGTCTGAGACAATTTGAAGACTTCAAAGAAAGCCTAAACGTAAAATTTTGTCATTCACATCAAAGACACTGTTAAGCCTTTGATAAATCTCACATGCGTGTTTTGGGATACACCGAAAACAAAACAAAACGTAACGTTTGTAATCTTCAGTGACAACTAACATTACTTAGTACTGGTTTTTCATAAATATCCAAAATTTGCATTTGTATAGTCTAGATAATTGTGCATAAGGCGCACTGGTTTATGGACGCATCATATTAACATATTAACTTTCTAACGAAGGCCATAGCGATACTTCAATCTTCTCTCGAAAGCTCTTTCATGACAATCACTAATGAGCCTCACGTGATGTCGGCGTCCACAGGGAGGACGTACAATGACCTGAACCAGTACCCCGTCTTCCCCTGGGTGCTGACCAACTACGATTCGGAGGAGCTGGATCTCACGTTGCCCGGGAACTTCCGAGACCTTTCCAAGGTTGAGGCGCTCGCACTGTTTCACACAATTCCGTGATGGAAACTCATTAGCTGTGAAATGTCACAAAGTCCTGCGTGCATAACCTGTACTGCAGATGATGTTATTACCACGAAACCGTGGCGAAAATGGCACGGGAAGTTTGGCGTGTTGGTTTGAAGCAGCCATTTTGGGCTCATTTTGGTCTTTTCCGAATCACCCAAAAGCCGATTTCACTTGCAACATAAACTTCGGTCGGCTTGTCTATAGACCCACAAAAAAAAAAAAAAAAAAAGTCTTAAGAAGTTAGAGTAATTTTGACCAAGACTGACTCATCCTTGGATTTTTATGATTGCTGCCATATTGAGGATTCACATGTTAGACAGATGGATAATTTTTAAATCACAAAAACATTTACGCTTTGTTTTTTTCTGTGTAGTCGGGGTATGGCAAAATTTCCCGATGCGCTGTAAAACGCGAAAACGGGACACAAAATTTGGTTGGTATGTCAAACATGAGTGAATCCACAAAGGTCTGAAGAAGCCACGCCCAAAGAACGGATTCAGCGGCGCCCCCACAGGCACAAACGGGTAACCGTACTTCATATTGACTTTTTAAATTATTTTTTTACATTCGCTGGTGTCTCGCAGCCCATCGGCGCTCTGAACCCCAAGCGGGCCGCGTTCTACGCCGAGCGCTACGAGACGTGGGAAGATGACAGCGCGCCGCCCGACCACTACGCCACCCTCTACTCCACGGCGCGCTCTACCCTCATGTGGATGCTCAGAATAGTGAGTTACAGCAAAAGGGGCGGCGGTTCAAGAATTCACCTACTTGTCTCAAGAGTTAAGAGTCAGGTCAAAGTCCTGAAGAATACCAAGCGAAAACCGAGTCAAGTCTTTCATCATTTTTAGCCGAGCATGTCCCACGTTCTAAAATTGGTGACTTAAGTCTGTACTAGTCTAGTCAAGTACAACCGTCACGTGTGTTTATGTCCTCAGGAGCCCTTCACCACCTTCTTCCTCAACGCCAACGACGGCAAGTTCGACCACGCGGACCGAACTTTTTCGGGCATCGGCCGCTCGTGGAGGAACTGCCAGCGGGACACGGCGGACGTGACTGTGAGACGCCCGGTCGAACCGTCCGCTCGGTCAGGTCCACCGTCTCATGCCGCCGCTGTGGTTCTCCAGGAGCTGATCCCGGAGTTTTACTACCTGCCGGAGATGTTCGTCAACAGCAACGAGTACGAGCTGGGCGTGCGCGACGACGGGCTGCCGGTGTGCGACGTGGAGCTGCCCGTCTGGGCCAAGAAACCTGAAGACTTTGTGCGCATCAATCGCATGGTGAGCCGGACTTTATAGTAAATGTAGCGTAGAGCGTCACGCGGTGGCGGCGTCTTAAAGCCGTCTTTCGCGCTGATCGTTTAGGCGCTGGAAAGCGAGTTCGTGTCGTGCCAGCTCCACCAGTGGATCGACCTGATCTTCGGATACAAGCAGCGGGGCCCCGAGGCCGTGCGGGCTCTCAACGTCTTCAACTTCCTGTCCTACGAGGGCGGTGTCAACCTGGACAACCTGGACGCGGGGCAGCGGGAGGTCGGCAGATGGGTCGCCGCAACCCCGTCGAGGCTCGGACGAGCCGGCGACTGACCTTTTTTTTTTTTTTTTTTTTGGGACGTTTGCGTCCGTGCAGGTGATGGAGGCGCAGATTGAGGCGTGCGGGCAGATCCCATCGCAGCTGCTCATCGAGCCGCACCCGCCCCGATCCTCCGCCATGCACCTGGTGAGACGCGCACATCTGCCTTGCCTTTTTTAAAACCGAGCGACTTCCCCCTGTTGAGTTTCAATGACGTCTTGCGGAAGTAGCTGGGATGATTTTGTTGTTAAACGTTGACACTGAGATTATTTTCGTGTTGGGGCAAACACGCTCTTCATTTTGAAACATTTTCTCTATATCAGTGCAACACAACTGTTGATTTTTTTATTATTTTTTTTAACAATAAATGAAGTTGCTGGGATCAAAGGAGACCAGCACAAATGTTCAATTCAATGTGACAGAGATGAATTTCCCCGATTAAATTTGAGAATCCTCTTAGTTTTGAATGATGTCATTGAGATTATTTGAATTTGCAAAGTTCAAATGGTTTCCTGTCACCAACTGGCTTTCTTCAGACTTTCGGACTGCGTTTTCCTGTTTGTGTCTCATGTGGACGCTTGAAACCTTTGCTTCAGAAGCCTTTTCAATGCCTTTGTTGTTGTTTAGCCTCTCTGCTTCCTCCATGTTGACCCAATCCCTTGGTCCTTGGTGTGCACCCGCCGTTGATCCTTGCCTCCCACTAATCTTGCCTTTTTTTTCCCCCCGCCCCTCCTCCATCCCTCCCTGGTTCTGTCTCCTCCTCCATTTCCATCCCCCTCGTCTTCCTCCTTGCTCTCTCTGTCTGTCTGTCTCACCAGTGTTTCCTTCCTCAGAGTCCTCTGATGTTTAAGGATCAGATGCAGCAAGACGTGATCATGGTGCTCAAGTTCCCGTCCAACTCTCCCGTCACACACGTGGCCGCCAACACGCTGCCTCACCTTAGCATCCCCGCCGCCGTCACAGTCACATGTAGCCGCCTGTTCGCCGTCAACCGCTGGCACAACACCGTCGGTCAGTCCGTCTTCCCGTCTGCACTAGATTTACAAAGCTACGTATATTTATCAGGACAGATCAAGCCAGAAGTTTACATACACTGTGCAAAATCACACATTTCGATTTTTTTTTTTTTTTTTTTTTGTCCAATCAGATTAAACCTCTCCTGTTTCAGGTCAGTCGGGATCACGAAAATTAATGATTTTGTTAAATGTCACATTAATGACAGAGAGAATTTCTTTGAGAATGATTTTCTTGGAGGTCAAAAGTTTAGATGCATTTCCTTTGAATTGCATGACTCGGCGGACCATTTTGGGTAACCGTCCACCATCCTGGCCCGTTCCTCCCGACAGAACTGGTGTAACTGAGTCAGGTTTCTCGTCTGCCTTGCTCGCACACCCCTTTTCAGATCTGCGTACAAATTTTCGATGGGATCATGGTGTTGTGCTGACCACTCCAAGATATTGACTTTAATATTGGCTTAATATCTCCATGTAATGTTCTTTATTCATGATGCCATCTTTTTTTTATGGAGCGCTCCAGTTCTTCCTGGACATGATGCAGCCACCTACATGATTCACAGTTGGTTAGGTGTTCTCGGGTCTCACCCTTTCCAGATGTGACGTTGACTTTTTGCAAACTGTAATCTGTCTTTTTTTACTTTAGGAGTAATTGCTACATTCTGGATAAGTGGCCTTTCAGCCCATATGCAGGAGTGCAGGACTCGTTTCACTGTGGATAAGAACACTTTTTTTTTTTTTTTTTTTTTTTTTTACCAGGTTCATCCAGCATCTTCACAGGGTCTTTGGGTTTTGTTCTGGGGTTGATTTGCAGATTTCGGACCAAAACATGTTCATCTCTGGGAAACGTAGCCCGTGGATGGACGTTCTAATATTTATACTTTTGTATAATTGTTCGAACAGATGAATGTGGCGAATTCAAGCATCTGGAAATTGCACCCAAGGATGAGCCTGATTTGTGTACCTCCACGATTCTTTCTCTGATTTCCAGGCTGATTTATTTTGATTTTCCCAGGATTTCAAAAAAAGGATGCAAAATGTGGCCTTAAATGCATCCCAGATGTGCCGATGATTAACTCATAAGTTGTCAGTTAACCTATCAGGAGCTTCCAAAGCCATGACCTCATCTGGGCTTCCCAAAAGAACTAGTACATTTTGTATATGTTAACTTTTGACCTCGAAGTAAATAATATAAACTTCTCGAAGTTCTGTCTCTCTCTCTTTTCTCTCACATTTAACAAAATTAAATATTTCTGGTGATCTGATTGGACTTCAGACAGGGAGACACAAAAAATGAAATGTGTGTTTTCGCACAGTTGATGTAAACTTCTGCCTTCAACTGTCGTTTTACAGAAGACATTCAATTGTATAGTGGAGTTGTAAACTTGCAATTTTTTTGTTTTGTTTAATATTGTTCAAGAGGGATCCTCTTGAGTCCAATTCTATCTTTCAAGTTATGGAAAGCATGCCAAATGTTATTCTTGAACGTGTCAGTCATTTGGTGTTTTTCCACTGAAAATGTATCATTCTAGATATTTCAGTCAAGTAGACAAGCCAAATATTATTCCTGGTTGGACTAGTATGATATATCATAAATATATATCATTTTCAAAATATAAATATCATTTTTGTTTCCAACTATTCATGTTGTAGATGAGAGAGATATTGATCTGGAGTACAATCCTATCGTTCGAATAGATCCCGACATCGCTTTTGACAAAAATAGTCATTCTGGCTCATCCAAACTTCGTCGTAGATGAGGCAAAAAATCTTACGTTATTATTGAAATGTGTTGTGTTGGACCGCTTCCAGGTTTGCGAGGTGCACCGGGATATTCCTTGGAGCAGGCTCACCACCTCCCCATCGAGATGGACCCTCTCATAGGTCAGAGTGCTGCTTCTTCTTGTATTCAGCCTATCAGACGAGAGCATGTCTTGAAAGGATGTCAGGAAGTGGTGAGTTAAGTATCCGCGCGGTTCTTTCCAGCCAACAACTCTGGTACCAACAAGCGTCAGATCACGGACCTGGTGGACCAGAGCATCCAGATCAACACGCACTGTTTCGTGGTGACGGCCGACAACCGCTACATCCTGGTGTGCGGCTTCTGGGACAAGAGCTTCCGGGTCTACTCCACCGAAACCGGTACGACCCGTCGGAGGCCGCGGGTTCCGGACCGTCCCGCTGAACCTTTTGCCGTTCTAACACAGGGAAGCTGACCCAGATCGTGTTCGGCCACTGGGATGTGGTGACGTGTCTGGCCCGTTCTGAGTCCTACATCGGGGGTGACTGCTACATCGTGTCGGGCTCCCGAGACGCCACTCTTCTTCTGTGGTACTGGAGCGGCCGGCATCACATCATCGGGGACAACCCTAACAATAGTAAGTGCTTGATTGTAGACGCCGAAAGGGTCTTGACTAGAAACAGAACACAGCGTATTTTTTACTTTTTTTTTAACTGCAGGTGACTATCCCGCCCCCCGAGCCGTCCTGACGGGGCACGACCACGAGGTGGTGTGCGTGTCCGTTTGTGCTGAACTGGGGTTAGTCATCAGCGGGGCCAAAGGTTAGACAAATATCCTTCTTGAATCGTACCGCAGGGTTCTCGTTAAGAATCATTCATTATCTACCGCTTTTCCGGGTGGGGTCGCGGGGGAAGTAGCTTCAGCAGGGATACCCAGACTTCCCTTTTTCCCAGTCACTTCTTGCAACTCTTCCGGAGGGATCCCGAGGCGTTCCCAAGCCAGCCGAGAGACATAGTCCCTCCCGGCGTGTCCTGGGTCGTCCTCGGGGTCTCTTTCCCGTGGGACATGCCCGGAACACCTCACCAGGGAGGCATCCGAATCAGATGCCCCAGCCACCTCATCTGGCTCCTCTCAATGCGGAGGAGCGGCGGCCCGACACTGAGCCCCTCCCGGAAGTACCGAGGAGCTTCTCACCCTATCTCGAAGGGAGAAGCCGGACACCCCTGTGGAGGAAACTCATTTCGACCGCTCGTATTCGGGATCTTGTTCTTTCAGTCAGGACTCTAGTTAAGATGTTTATTCCAAATATTGTTCTTGAACCAGAATGTATTTTCCCAAGAGAACCAAAAAGTGCTCTTGACACCAATTGTTTGATTATAGATGAGCCATCCATTGTTAAAATACGTCATATTGTCCTTGAATTACCTTGTAGGGGTCTGGTCTGATGTTGTTCTTGATGTGATCCAGATCGGGCGAATATCGGTCCGAATTTTTTTTTACGTCCAGATGAACCAAATAACATTGTTGAATCCCATCATAGTTCTAGAAGATTGTCAAAAGTTCATTAAAGATGAGCCCGATAGAATTTTGAATTACGTCACAGACCTCTAGAAGAGACAAAAACCGTTCTCGAATGGCATCGTCTCACACTAAATAATCCAATTATGGCTCTTCGACCGTATCGAATCATTATCCATGAGCCAAACGACGCTGTTATTTCTGTGTAATGCAGGATTCTAGCGGATGATCTGAAACAAGCTGTCGCTCCACATAACCGTTTGTCACCTTTTTATTGGATCCGTTTTGTATCCTTAGTGAGCCAAATGCCATTTGTGAATCCCATCATATCGTCGACGGTTAAGCATTCTCGAAGAACTGATTGAATCGCTCTCCAGGCCGCCGTGATTGCGTCTAAAAGTGTGTCTCGCGACTCCTTAGAGGGTCCGTGCCTGGTGCACACCATCACGGGGGACCTCCTGAGGGCCCTGGAGGGCCCCGAGCTGTGCCAGCAGCCTCGTCTGATCTCGGTGTCCAGCGAGGGCCACTGCATCATCTACTACGAGCGAGGGCGCTTCTGCAACTTCAGCATCAACGGCAAGCTGCTGGCTCAGATGGAAGTCAACGACTCCACGCGGGTGAGCCTAAACATCTTTCGTCATGTTTTGGATGAATTATATCTCCGAGCCTACCGCGTATCTTTTTTGAATTTCTTCACCTGGTGTGGTGTCATTCTCGAAGACTCTCATGAAAATAAATTTTGCTCTTCAATCGCATTTGCTGAACCAAATTTGATCATTCCGGGTGAGGCAAATGTCGTTCTCAAATTTAATTTCGCAAATATCGGATTGGGGGGGGGGCACGGTAGAGCGTTGGCCTTGCAGTTCTGAGGACGCAGGTTCAATCCCGGCCCCGCCTGTGTGGAGTTTGCATGTTCTCCCCCTGCCTGAGTGGGTTTTCTCCGGGCACTCCGGTTTCCTCCCACATCCCAAAAATATGCAACATTAATTGGACACTCAAAATTGCCCCTAGGTGTGATTGCAAGTGCGGCTGATTGTTCTCGATGTGCCGTGCGATTGGCTGGCGACCAGTTCAGGGTGTACCCCGCCTCCTGCCCGTTGACAGCTGGGAGAGGCTTCAGCACTCCCTGGTACCCTCGTGAGGATAAGCGGCAAAGAAAATGGATGGATGGAAGGGAACATCGTATTGTACGAGAATTGAAATGTACGGTTTTGGATGAGCCCCTGTAAGCTCGTTTCAACCCCGCCAGGCCATCCTGCTGAGCAGTGACGGGCAGAACCTGGTGACGGGCGGCGACAACGGTGTGGTGGAAGTCTGGCAGGCCTGCGACTTCAAGCAACTCTACATCTACCCGGGATGCGACGCCGGCATCCGCGCCATGGACCTGTCGCACGACCAGAGGTAACCACGGCGACCCCGCCTTCCCTGAGCCATGTTGCTGTGGAAACTCAGAAACTGGGTGGCAGTTGACACGGAAGATGTTGCTATAGAGCTCGTGCACGTGACGTCACCGTTTTCACGGCGCCATATCGCCGGTCAAACAGAGCTGCTCGACATTGAACAGGAGGAAAATATTTCCAATGCCCGAGACCTGTCGTGCTGTTGGTTGTCACAACGGACGAGACAGATATTCAAAGAGATCATTCTATGGAATACCATCTGAAAAGACCAGAAAATATCGATGGATTCCGACAATTAAACGTGATGGATGGTGCCCGACCAAAATACACACACGCTTGTGTAGCGATCACTTCATTTCAGGTAGGAATTATTCTTCTCAATCTCATAATACCAAAAATTATTTATAGTATAATGCCAAGTTGGCCCATTTGAGAACAATCCGTATTTAAAAAAAAAGAAAATAAACCTGTCGCAGCAGAGAGATTAACGTGTGGCCGCAATCGCTTCCGTGTGCGTGCTGGGGAGACGATGCCGTCCTCTTTTTTTTTTTTTTTTTTTTTTTCAATCATAGTTAATGAATGAGAGTTTGTATGAGGCCATGGGTCATTTATTCAAATACTGGTATTTGTATTGAATATCAGGTGAAAAGATCGATGGTTAACGTTTGGCCGAACACACTTCCGCCGTTCACGAGCCGTCCACCCGTCACTATGTGGGATTTATTCCTGATGAGAGCAGATCCAGCAACAAAGTATTCATATGCATCCAGACTTTTATACACTTTCAAACTCTTCCGTGTAAATCTCGACGACTTACTCACCAGATCCACGTGTAGATCCAGTTGTCCAAGACAAGCCGAAGCGGATTAACAGTCCAATTTCTTATCAGTATTAAATACGGGTCCTCTATGCTGAGTTTATGTAATTTTTCCACGTACTGTCGTTTATTTTCACCTTCTAAATGTCTGACGGTATCGGACAAGACTCTGGGCGTCGTGCTCCAAGTCATATTTCTGTGTCGTCTCCAACTGACTTAGCATTGAGCAACGCTTAGCTTGACCTGCAATATGGCGACGTAAACAAAAGTCACGCCATTTTATGACGTAGGCGCACGAGCTCTATTGCCTACTAAATTGTTACTAGCAACAGTTGCCGAGGAGACTGTTGTTATTGCCACGGAAACACTTGCTGATAAGCGAACTGTTTCCATGGAAACTGTTACAACTGTTGCTATTGCTATGGAAACATTTGCCGGAAAAGATTGCCTGCTGTGTGGGATCAATGTCGCTAGGGAAGCTGTCACCAGACTTTATTTTTGTTTTTGTTTTTTCTGCCGTAGGACGCTTATCACCGGCATGGCGTCCGGCAGCATCGTGGCGTTCAACATCGACTTCAATCGCTGGCACTACGAGCATCAGAACCGCTACTGAGGCCGTGGGGAAAACGTCTCTCCGGGGTACACGAGAAGAAGACTTGAACTTCTTTTTTACCCCCCCTTCGACGGGATTGTGTGTACTGTCACGCACACACCTACACACACGCATATAACACGCATATAAACACCACAACACGCGCCCGAGCCCAAAGACGACGACACCCAACGCGGCGCGGATCGGTCGCCGGCGTTGGCGGGTCAGGTTTTGGGTTTTGGGTTTCGAGGTTGCGCTTTAACGCTTCAGTGAGCCGGACACTCTTTGCGGGGTGGTTTCTCTTCCTTTCACGTAGGGATTTGTAATCTTTTACTTTGGTGTGAATACGCCACAGCCTCCTTTGTTGCTTTTTTTTTTCTTTTTTTGTGGGTTTCCGACCTTTTAATTTATTGCTCCCATGTATCATAATGTGTAATAACAAAAACGGCAACCACAATGACGATGATGATGGTAAGAAGGTCGAGGATGGTTTTTTGTTTTTTTTTTTTTTGCCGGAGCTATTACCGTCCGGGTTGAAGACCCCCAGCCCCCGCCTCTTAAAAACCAACCTCCCACACGTTGATGATTTGTATTTCTTTTCTTTTTTTTTTTTTTTTCTACATTTGGTGATCGTCATGTCAAATATGTACATAAAATGTCTCTCTCGCTTTTTCCGGCCCATTTGGACACAAAAAGCTCATGTTATTTAAAAAGAATCCAATTTTTTTCAGTTTTTTTTTTTTTTTTTTTTTTTGGTATTTGCACTTTGCACCAATCACACGCTATTATTTATGATTAGGCTTTGTTTCCTATTCGGGGGGCTTGAGTTGTTATGTTTGCGATTCTTCTTACAATGGGCCAGGTTCTTTTGGTTCTCGTCCGGGGCCGGGATGAATTCTTTGTGCATCGATGTTTGTATTTAAACGCTCACGTGTGGAGATTTTACAGCAATATGATGACTAGCGTGCACACGCACGTAACTCTAGACACACACGCATATACACACACATACACAAACACGCACCACATATCCAAAAACCAACAGGCGAAGAAGAAAAAAAAAAAGGTGAAATATTTTTGGATCTATGAAACCCTTAAAAACTATTGTATTCATGTTTTATTGCAAAGATGTAAAATAAGACATGTGTGAGTTGGAAAAACATAAGAAAAATAAATTATGCAAAGAATTTAACGACTTGGCTTTTTGATTGAGGCATTACACGTGCCTGGTACTGCATTTTTGGGGACATTTTGATACAAAAGTGGAACAAAAAGTTTTTAAATCGTACATTTGGCCGCAAATGATCGTCTTTCTTGAAAAAAAATGTAACCGTCCTCAAAAGGTTGTAGTTTGAAAGAGTTATTTGCTCCAACAGCTAGACGTTGTCACACATATTATATATTTGTCCATAGAAGTTATTTTTTGTCCACAGCGATCCAATCGTTGTCCACAATATTTTTGGTGAGAGAATGACATATTTGATCACACAGGTGCAATATTTGTATATAGAAAGGCAATGGTTGTCCACAAAAAGTTATTTTGTTATAAAAAATGTTATGTAATGTTTGAAAAAAAAAGTTGCCTTTAACTGCAAAATTCAGTGGAATCCCAAAATCCTATAGATTGTAAAAAAAAATATGACCATAAATTGCACTATTTCTTTACAAAAATGACACAAAATATATATTTAAAAACAACAATAAATCTTTTTCTTTCTTCATATTATATAGTGTATATATATTGTATTTTTGCTTGGCCACAATATTAAACTGCATCTTTTGTTTTGTTTTTCATCACCAAAAGTGTTTTATCTACCGAATGGCGCCATTTCTGTCGATATATTTGGTCACAAAAAACATTTATTAGTTAAAAAAAAAAGTGATACATGCCATGAAAAACTAAATGTTTTACAAAAAAACAACTTTATGTCATAATTATGCACAAAAATATCTGAATAAAAGTTGTCCTAATACATTTGTTCATGGTGGTTCCACCCTTTTTACTTTAAACAATCCAACATTCCTGTGAAAGTTGTTTTTAAACATTAATTGAACACTGAATGAAACATTTTTTTTTACTTTATTTCCCAGAAGTCTTTGCAGCACGGCCGCGCATGTTTGTTTGTTTGTTTTTTCCTGTCCACGTGCGCACGCCTCAGGCGCAAAGCGAGGAGAGGGTGGACTTCGGCGAGGACGAGATGCTGCGGATCTCCACGTTGGCGAAGGAGCCGCCTGCTTCGCCGGAGGAGGACGACGACGACGTCGAGGACGAGATGACGTTCTTCAGCCTGTGAAGGGCGATGACCAGCAGGCTGAGGAGCAGAACCAGCAGCCCCAGTAACAGCCACACGTACACGTAGACTATGCCCGCCTCGCCTGCAGACGCCGCCGGTCCGGAGACGGACGTTGGCGAGAAGCGCAGGAAGGTTCCGTTTTCCTCCAGGGAGATTCCGGTTCGGTCCATCCCAACTGCGCTGCAAAGACACCAACAGAGGAAGTAGCCGATTGCGTTTGTTGTCCGTATGATGTCACTTCCTGTTTATTTTGGCCCCGTCGTTTGGGGTTATGCCGTCGCCCACATGGTGACGCGTGTTTGTTTGCTTTCGCTCAAGTGCCGGCTAATTGCTCTTAATCAGGCTTTTTGTCGCCTGGCAACGGTGCTTGCAGGTCATGGATGCTTTTCAAAAGGCTCGTGGTCGCCCCCTAGTACACATCAGGCAGCTCCGCTCATTTGTTTCTCAGCACCAAATCCTCCACTTGATCGACGACGCTCGTCCCTCAGCATCTTGTGTCTCGGCGTCGTCCATTTGTCAACTCTGCTCACCTCGGAGCATATCGCACACTAGTGTAATTGTGTCTCAGCATTTGGCCCCAATTTATTGACTACGCTCGTGTCTCAGCACCTCATCCATTTTACTGATCATTCAGCACGCATCTGACTAATGTCTCAGCAACTCATCGGTGTGATCGATTGGCATTTCACCCATCCATTTGCTGATCCCCCTCGATCCTGTGGTTGTGCCTCACAATTTTACCGAGTTTATTGACTATAATTTCTCTTCTGTCATCCATTTTATTGACTATGCTCATGTCTCAGTCGACTACACTAGTGTCTTAGCATGTCATCCATGGCGATTGACTAGCACTTCACTCATTTGGTTGCTAATCCTCCTTTCTCAGTATCCTACAATTGATTCATCATCGCTCAGCATTGCGTGCACGAGTGTTTTTGTGCATCGGGATTTTACCCATTTTATTCACTACGCTAATGTCTCAGCATGCCAGTGACAGTACTCTTCACTCAGCGACTTCTGAACTTGCTTCATCTATCAGCACTTGAACCGTTTGGTTGACGACACTCCTTTTCTCAGCATTATCCCTCGAAGCTCCACTCATCTCTCAGCATGTCGTCCATTTGAATGACCGCGCAAATGTCTGAACGTGTGGTGCACGGCTGACTGTTTCACAGCATTTTCGCCCGTTTCGTCCACGACGCCAGCGACTCAGCATGCCATCCATGCAATTTACTTCACTCATCCCTCAGCATGATATGCACTAGACTCCATATCATCTGTTAAGTATTTTCCCCAATTGGTTAGTAACACTGACATCTCAGCATGTCTTCCATTTCCACACTCACTCCCTACTATGTTGTACACGTGCTGCAAACTTTCACTTGTCTGCCTTTTGAGCCATTTGAGTGACTACTATGTTGTGGTCCTGTGTGACTGCATTGTTGATCGTCTTTCAGCATTTCGTTAGAGTGGCGGATGACAATGATGTCTCAGCATCATCTCATCTTGTAATCCCTTGAATGGATTGCTCCCATCTCCCAGAATGTTCTCACTCATTTCTCAGCACGTCAACCAGTTGCGTGACAACACTAAATGTTTCAGCATGTATAAGATTGTAAGGAACTCTTCTTGTATTTCGTATATTTTGTGTCGTTAGAATGCTGCATGTTATTTCGGGTTTATCATTGATTTAAAGATTTGTCATTCAGCATGGACAAATATTTCGTCACACTTTCTCCTCAGAATCCTCACGTCATGAATAATGGAGATGATTGATCTTTGACCAAATGTCATGGCATTTGGAGGGGGGGGGCAGAGGGGAGGGGCTACTTGTGTGTGTCTCATCACGTTGCTCACTTGTTACTACGCTCATCTTTCAGTCTTTTGTCCCCACACGTAAGTCTACAAGAATAACCATCGTGTCTCAGCACATTGCAAAAATCATACTTTTTTTTTAATTAACTACAAACGTACGTTATCTCAGCATGTCTTCCATTTCGTTGACTGCAACTCAGCATTCAATTAACTACACAGATGTCTCAGCACGTGGTGCCCAAGTGCTCAGTCATTACTCGGCATGTCATCTTGGATTTTTCTCAATGTTTCGGCGTGTCAAGCCTCCCCACTGGTGCAAGTTTTGTCTCTCAGCATATAAGGTGCTGCATTTGTGTCTTAGCATGTCGCACGCAACTGCGACTTGCAACACAGTCAATAATCTCTCAGCATTTCTTTCGGTCAACATTGCACGTGTCTCTGCATGCATCCACTGCATTCATGCTATATTCTAGCACGACAGTAATCCACTTCAATTGCTCGGTTTGGATCATCAGCATTATGCACAACTGTTTGTCTACAATAACGCTCATCTCTCAACATGTCATTCATCTAATGCCCGAGTCTCAGCATGTGCCTTTTCTGCCTCAAAGGTGACTCTCTACACTAACCCTATTTGGTTGACACCGCTCAGCAATTTTGATTATTTACGCTCGTGTCTCAGCATGCGAATGCGCGATCGTCTCTTTCCGGTCGAAATGAAGGTCGCTGCCAATAATAAAGTCTCGTAGTGACGAAAAGGAAACGGCGGGAAGTCGTAAAAGCAAACCTGATTGGCCGTCGGACCTCACTCCATCTCGGTGTCTCGTCCTCTGCCACCCGATTGCTCTGATCCACTCTCACCTCTTCCTCCTCCTCCTCACTCACTCACTCTCTCTTTCTCTCTTTTTTTTTCCTCTCATCAGCACCACTCACATCTCATCCCCTCATTCATGAGATTCAGTTTTACGCACGTGAACAGCATACACCAGGACACGCACGCGCAAAACGACAGACGCGTACACGCTCGTGCACCCGCTTTCGCACATTGATGAGTTTGAAAAAAAATGTCACATGGTCATTCTTCTAATTAATATGCCTTGCTGAAATCACGTTCCATTTGAGATTTCATACACAGACAAAATTTGACACCATCCAAAATATTACATCCACACGTGTGACAGGCTCGTGTACGGTGACATCAGCGCTAAATGCTAATTGTCAGTTAGCAGACTTTTCGGGTCTCCGTAATTCGCTTCAACTGGATGTCAATAAATTTTGGATTTGTTCTTCTTATATGGTAGATCATATCATATATATATACTGATGAACAGGTCAGAAACGTGGGTCGGGTGGAATGGTCTTTGAATTGTTTACCTGGAGAATAAGGAGCTACGTTGTAACCATTGGAAGTGGTCACTCTCAACAAATGGCAATGATCTACGGGGTCCCTCAAGGGTCAATTCTTGGACCCCTCCTGTTCAGCCTGTATATGCTACCCTTGGGCCAAATTTTTCGGAACTAGAATTTTGGCAGTGTCTCCAGATGACTGCAGTCCAATTGAGGTATTGTGCTACTGTCTAGAGCAGATAAAAAACTGGATGAGCCAAAATTTTCTTCAACTGAACCACAACAAAACTGAGACAATTGTTTTTGGCAATAAAGGAAAGAGAATTTCTGTTGGTAAATACCTGGACTCCCCATCTTTAAAAAAAACAAAGACCAAGTCCGAAACCTTGGTGTTCTGATAGATTCCGACCTGATCTTCAACAATCATATCAAATCAATCACAAAAACCGCCTCCTACCATCTGAAGAACATATCTAGGGTCTTGAAGTCTTGCATGTGTCAAAAAAACCTGGAAAAGCTCATCCATGTGTTTTTCTCAACTCGACTTGACTATTGCAACGGTCTTCTGACTTGACTCCCCGAAAAAGAGCATTCAATGGCTTGTTCAGAATGCTTCAGCTCAGGTTCTGACCAGGTCACAGCATCTAACTCCAATCCTTAAGTCCTTGCACTGGCTTCCAGTCAGCTTTAGAATCGATTTGAAAGTTCTGCTACTGGTCCATAAATCATGAAATGATTTAGGTCCTGAATACATGAAAGAAATGCCGATGGAATACAAACCCAGTCGAGTTCTGAGATTGACTGACGCATGTCAAATAGTGGAGCGCTGAGTCCAAAACAAAAATGGTGAAGCAGGATTTAGCTATTATGCTGCACACAAGTAGAATAATTTGCCACCAGAGGTGAGGTCAGCCCCAAGTGGGAATGTTTTGAAATCCAGGATGAAAACTCTTCTTTTTTTCTCATGCTTTTTAAAATATATCCACTTTTTGATCATATTACTTGCACTCTATGCGATTTTTAATTGTACTTTGTTGTTTTCATTTTTTTTCTATACACGTATATCTTGTCATTTTTATTGCGCAAGCCCCCCCCCCCCCCATTTTATTTCTCTGCTTTGTTTGTCTCAGGGTTGTGCCGACTCACGCGGCCTCGCCCGCGATTCCGCAAGAGAGGACAAACCTGATTGAAAGACAGGCGTCGCGCCCCTCCCGCGTTTAAAACCCGTGACTCACGGCTACGGGACTCACGGGGGGGGGGGGGGGGGGATCACTCGTACGCCTTGTCGACAGGTCAGTGAGCATCTGAGACTGAAATAAGGACGCTTTTCAGAAAACATTGTTTTGTTTTGTTTTGTTTTGGTTCCCAACTCCCACACAGGAAGTGACGCTACAAAATCAAGGTGAGCTGAATTTAATTTCCAATATTTTTTTTCTTTCTTACTATGTTCATTTGAATTTTACACGACTCGTGTGTACAAGTTTTCTTCCACGATTACTGCCGGTGCCTATAAGAACGTTTAGGGTTTAAAGTACTAATACAGTACGACTCAAAACAATAATAAGGAGCCAGCAGACACTTGTCATGCAGGTAAAACCAGGCAAGCGCGACACAAACACGAAGCCGGCCGGTCGCACCTGTCGGCACTTTCGGACGCTATTTTCGATTACATATTTGGTGCTTATTTACACCATGTTACCCCCCATGCTAATTTTTAGCTCCTCAAGTGCCGTACTTCCATTACAAAGAAAATTAAAAGTAGCGTTGTGTGCCGAAAATGTTCATCAAAAACAAGGCAGAGGCTTTTATTCCTAAAGAGTCCATTCATTCATCCATTTTCTCAGCCGCTTATCCTCATGAGGGTCGCGGGGAGTGCTGGAGTCTATCCCAGCTGTCGACGGGCAGGAGGCGGTTGCCGGCCAATCGCAGGCGCACTCACAATCACACCTCGGGGCAATTTAGAGTGTCCAATTAATGTCGCATGTTTTTGGAATGTGGGAGGAAACCGGAGTACACCGGAGAAAAGCCACACAGGCAATCTCAACACAGGGTGGGGCCAGGATCGAACCCGGGACCTCAGAACTGTGAGGCCAACGCTTTCCAGCTGATTGACCGTGCGAAATAAAATAATTAATCATACATTAGCATTTCTTTCATGTACTCAGGGACCTAAACCTGAACTTTAAAATCTATTCTAAAGATGAAAGGAAGCCGGTGTAAGGACTTTAGGATTGGAGTTATATGCTCTGGCGTCTTTGTTTGGGTCAGAACCCGAGCTGGGATATTCTGAACGTTTAATGCTCTTTTAGGGGAGTCCAGTCAGAAGACCATTACAATAGCCGAGTCTAGTTGAGATGAAAGCATGGATGAGCTTCTTCTCACATGCAAGCCTTGACTCTAGATCTGTTTTTCAGATGGTAAAAGGCCGGAATCAATCAGAACACCAAGGTTTCGGACTTGGTCTTTGGCTTTTAAAGATAGGGAGTCCAGGGATTTACTAACTGCATGCTTTTTTCTTTATCTACCCCATCCCAAAAAAGTGATACTGTAGTTGTATTTGACTTGGTGGTTTACATTCATATTTTTTAAACTTTTCTTAGCATTTTGTCTTAATTTTATTATTTTATCGTGTTTTACATTTGTCTGTTGCATATATACTAGATATAAATATATAGTGCACACATCTATAGTGATTGGTTTTCAGTATATATATTTTTGACATGTATTTTTGAGATCATTATCATTGTAGTTAACATTTGCACATTGTATATGTATTTGATATTTAACTGTCCATTTTACATTTCATAGTTCTGTTTTTTCAGCACGTACATTTTACCGTGTTGATTCTTTATATTTGTATCTACTTACACACACATTGTCTGAGTTGTACAAAGAAGAATGAAAAGTGAACTGAATAAATAAATACATAAATGCTGCATAAACTCAAGGGGTCGTGTGGTCGTCAGCATGGCGGAGCCGGCAGAGCTGCTGCTGATCAAGGACCGGTACGAGCTGGCCTTCCGCTGCCTGAGCCGCGGCCTGTCGCTGGAGGAGGGCGGCCAGGGCTCCGAAGCCGCCGAGTACTACCGCAAGGGCCAGCAGCACCTCATGCAAGGCCTGGCCGTGCCCACCGGGGGGCCGCGTCACAGGGGCCCGCTGTGGGAGCGCGCCCGAGAGCTGCAGCGGAGGATGGGAGGCGCACTGGCCACCGTCGGCGCCCACCTCTCCGCCCTGGACGCCTCGCGGGCGCCCCCTCCCGCCCAGAGGCAGCGGCTGCTCGCGGACCTCACCCCCAGCCTTTATCCCGTGCAGCACTTGTACCCCTCCATCCCTCCGCCCCTCCCGGCGAGGACCGCGCAGCCCTCCATGTCCCTGCCGCCCGTGTACTCGCCCCAGCCCGCCGAAGGCCACCGCAGTCTGGCCGGCGGGGCCGGGCCGGGCGAGTCGGGCGAACCGAGCTCGGCGGCGTCGGAGAGCGCCAGCGAGCTGCTCCTGATCCCCGCCGGGGTGCAGATGTTCTTCGTGGCTCCCGGCGGGCAGGTGAGCGCCCTGTCGCAGCCCGGATACCTTCGCGTCGTCAGCTTTGACCCCCAGCCGCCGGATCAGAGGGGGGCCGTCTTCCTGGATGTGAGTACCCCTGCGTCGTCGCACTTTATGATCTGAAAACATTTTTGAGAGGCATTTCTAACATTTGGAGCCTCTCATGTAGCCCCATCAAGGTGGGCAACCAAAATAAATAAAAATACAAAGTAATGCATACAAACCAATTCATGTTATAAATACAGAATAACTTTTAAAAGTGGACATAAAACTATAGCTAAACTACAAACAATTTACAAATAAATACAAATTTTCAAAAACTATATGAAAGACACAATTAAACTATAAATGTGTACTTGTAAAATGACAAATGCAGTATGTAATACAAAATGATTAAAATTCTAAAAACAACACAATGCTAAATAAAATCAGAAAATAGCAATATAAAATATATGAAAAAGACTTGCAAATATATAACACTAAATTCTAAAATATAAATCCACAATATTAAATAAAAATGCCCAATGTAATGTCAGAAATATAGAACAATACAGATGGAAAGATATATACCATACTTCAGTCAAAGTAAAAATGTACTCTTAAATACAAAAGTAATGCAAATAAAAAACCTGTTTTGATAACTTGGCACGATGGAAAAAAACAATATCTCTGGACACAAAATACTTTAAACTGTCGTACTGCTCATCATACACCAAGAAATGGAACTAAGTACCGTTAGTTTTGTGTTTAATTAACTAGTAACTAAAAAATGACACCATACTTAAATCAGAGTGCACATTTTCGAATACCAAAAGGGTGTTTTTGTTTGTTTGTTTTTCGGGGGGGGCACAAACCATTTTTGTCACCAAAACCGATTCTCTTGGACTCGGCCGTGGAACGTATTACTTCCCCCAAAAAACCCAATTAACACTCCCTGGTACAAGTACTGTATCTGTACTCAGTTCCCGATTACACGCAGAGCGAACAAAGACGTTGACGCCTGCCCCCCGCCCCCCGCGTCGCCAACACAATGGAGGCATTAACGCACGAGTCAGCGCTTCTGTTGTGCCACGAGCGAACGCCCTCTCACCCCCGCCCGGCCCACCCGTGACAAAAATTCTATTGTTTTGTTGAACCGAGATTGATTGACGGCTTTATGTAATTGGATAGCTGAAGTCAGCTTCAGCAGGCCTATTTGTCGTCAATCATTTTTAATCACTTCCTTAGAGGAAAGAATAATATTGAGCGCTTGCACGTAAGGGATATTTGCATGCTTGATTGATTAATTTACTTTTTATTTTCTTTGGATTCATGTTGCATGTTCGTTGCAGGTGTGCGGCTGGCTGCACTCGCTCACCCGCCACACGCCGGTGCTGCTGGCCCCGTCCGGCATCTTCATGCTGCCGGACACGCTGGCACCCGTGCCGGGCGCTTTTATCGGCGTGGTGCTGTCGTCGCAGCTGCCCGCCGCCGAGCGGGAGACGTTCCGGGACCTGATGACGCAGCTGACCGACTTCAGGGTGCAGGTGAGTGCGCCGACAGAGCGTCTTTTTGGGTCACTGTACGAGGTGTCGCGACAAAAGTCATCCAAGCTCTCGACCGGACTATTAATTTGAGGTGTGACTTCGAATTGGCAAGGTGTTAGTACCCCGAATACGCAAATGTTTTGGTGATGATTCTGTTTGAAGAGTCCCGACAGCGTGGGTTCTGAGGTCATCAGCCTGAGTGAGACGGTCCCCCTCGGGCCTCAGGTGGCGTTCCCCGAGAAAGAGGTCAAAGCGCCTCTTCCGACTTGGAGTGAGAAGATGGGACAGGGACTCATGACAGGTGAGAGCACTGGAAGAAGACACCATTTTGACATTTCGTTTGGCCCTGATATATTGGAGTCTTCTGTTTTATGTCATGAGCCCAAAATGGCAGACTTCCTGTGGTCTCACTGGATCTGCCCATGACAAAAACAACTACAAAATTCCATGTCGCCAACTCAAGCTAGGCTGATATATTCTAATCGGCGTCCATGTGTGTCCAGGGGCCACCCGGTTGGGCAACGAGGTGGTCCGAGGGGCCGAGGCCACCACCAGGGCCATTCAGAGGGGGGCGCTGAAGATCCGGGACCGGCTGACGCCCGAGGAGACGCCCTCCGAGGTCAGCCCGCAGGTCTCCAAGGGCCTGCAGGCGGCCAAGCAGGCCACGGGAGGCGCTCTGCGGGTCAGCCAGTTCTTGGGTGAGCTGGCGGAAGAACTCGCAAAAACGGCACGACTGCTCTTCGCGCATGATCGTTTGCGTGGATGTTGACAGTGGACGGGGTGAGCACGATGGCGGAGCATCTGGCGGAGAAGGTGGCGCCTCACGTGAAGAAGCACGGCGCCAAGCTCATCCCGGAGTCCATGAAGAGCAAAGAGGGGGAGCCGTCCAATTTCCAGGGAGCCAGATTTGTTGCCGCCAGAAGCCTGCAAGGTGACCGTCAATTGACCCCTCCGTACAGGGCACTTAACCACGCCTCCTGAAGTGACGTCACGCCACGTGCGCTGACGTAAGACAAACAGTAAAAATGGCAAATACAATACAATACATTGTGAACTGAGAGAGACGCCATGCTTCTGATTTCATTCAATCATTCACACGTAGCAATGTTATGCTAGCGGAGAACGTCTCATTCGTTTATACGAGACGTGTATTAAAAATCAAATTTAGGGCATATCTTCGTGCAAACACAGTCTGGTTTAGCTTCGACCGCGAGCCAGCAAGAAAGCGACACGTTTGTGCAGTCCGAGACATCGCTAAATATCGGTCAACAAAGAATAAGTGTGTCAATCGTTCACACGTAGCGGTGTTATGCTAGCGGAGAACTTTGAATTCATTTATACGAGACATGTATTGAAAATCAAATATAGGGCATACCTTCGTGCAAACATGTGTTCCGGTTGATATTAGATGGATTTAGTTGATGATGCGGTCTTCCACAAAGTTTGATCCATCAAAGGCATTTTTCGTACTGGGTCTTCGGTTTTGGAAAGGGTACGAATCGAACTCCACCAACTAGCCTTTCAGGATACCTGTCGTCACTATTACAAAGTCCGTGACTACACCTCTTAACCATATTTTTTGTTAAATAAAACGCTAACTAAACCTATACTGGACCATGCAATGTTGTCTGAGAAAATGGCGGGAGCAAAACCGGGCTTTGGTTTATGCAGATCTCTGGCCTCTGATTGGTCAGTGACGCGGATTGCGCAATATCCACGGAGGGGTCAATTCCGCTGATCCGCTGTTCTCCTCCTCATTAGCGCAAAGAACTCTCAACCACTCCACACCAGGGAAGAAACGCAGGTCAACCGCCACCACCACGCTCACACACGACGATATAAAAGTCACATTCTTTGCAATTTAGGAATGACATTTGTCTACAGGCGGTCATGAGGTTCACATTTGGGAGCAATCTGGCAAAATCTCCAGGATTTCGGCTACTGGAAAATGGGCAAAATGGCAGACTTCCTGTATGTTTTACAGGATGAGATCTGGAGACTCCGTTGCTCATTATAGACCTGCCGACCAAATCTTGTCTTGTTGCGAAACTGGCTTCTGGGGGATTCATTTTTAGATTTGGTGTGGTTGGATAAATTTGTCTCTTCAAACCAAAATGGCAGACTTCCTGGTGTTTTCTTGACACTTTTTGAAGGTTCTACGGATATTGCTACCATACATTAAGTTGCTAACTAAAACTATCTTAAAACTAGCTTGTTTTTTTAAACTCCCCAACAATGGTCCAAATAGCTCTAAAGTCTCCAGGATTTCGGCTACTGGAAAATGGGCAAAACGGCAGACTTCCTGTATGTTTTACAGGATGAGATCTGGAGAGTTTTTTGCTCATGATAGACCTGCCAGCCGAATCTCGTCTTGTTGCTAAACTGGCTTCTGGGGGATTCATTTTTAGATTTGGTGTGGTTGGATAAATTTGTCTCTTCAAAACAAAATGGCAGACTTCCTGGTGTTTTCTTGAGACTTTTTGAAGGTTCTACGGACATTGCTATCAACATCAAGTGGCTAATAAAAGTAGCTTAAAACTAGCTTGTTGTTTTTTCAAACTCCCCAACAATGGTCCAAATAGCTCCGAAGTCTTTTCAGACGTAGGCTTTTTTTGTGTGGATCCACTAATGACAGATATGAGGTGGGTGTCGGCAATGCAGAATAAAAACACAGATTGTACCCTGATGTGGTCTTATTCTCCCCACACGCATGCCAGGCTTCACCACCGTGTGGACAAGCCTGGAGACGGGAGCCAAGCTGGTGGCCAAGAGCGTGTCGTCCGAAACGGTCAACACGGTGACGTACAAGTGAGTCCGACTCTCCTGACCTCACCTGGTTCGCTTCCTGCTTGGGAACTTCCTGATCTGGTTCTTCTTCCGTGCATCTTTTCAGATTTAGGGGCTTAGCAAAGCTATTAAACACTCCCAGTGACGTCTAACGCTTCTTTCCCACTTGTCTCTTCTTTCCTCCAACTGGCTTTTTGGTAATGTATTTTTGCTTGCAGAGTGGATTCACCCCCCCCCCCCCCCCAGTATATTTCATTTCTGGTGTTGTCTGGGTACTGCTAACTAATAAAGGAATGTGGTGAAAACCGTCTGTCAATTTTGTTGATTTAGCACACACAGAGATGACTCAAAGTCCTTGGTTGAAAGATTTGTCATGCACACACAAGTTCGGGATAGTGCGTAGATCAGTCAGAGTTTGCATGTTCTCCCCGTGCCCGCGTGGGTTTTCTCTGGGCACTCGGGTTTCCTCCCACTTCCCAAAAACATGCGACATTAATTGGACCCTCTAAATTGCCCCTATAGGTGTGATTGTGAGTGTTTGTCTCAATGTGCCCTGCGATTGGCTGGCAACCAGTTCGGGGTGTACCCCGCCTCCTGGCCGTTGACAGCTGGGATAGGCTCCAGCACTCCCAGCGACCCGCGTGAGGATAAGCGGCAAAGAAAATGGATGGATGGATGGATGTTTTGCAATATTCAATAGTTCGTTGGTGGTACTTTATGTTGTTGAAATTCCATGAAAAATTCAAACTTTTTAAAGACAGCGATGATTTTGAAGCCTCATTTTACATACTTGGTGATTTTTTTTTTTTTTTGGGGGGGGGGGAGCAGGGTTGTAAACACTATTTTTTGTAGTCTCAAATTTATAGGATAAAATTTCACTTTATAGGGAATCTAACAGATTTAAAAACATCTATTGAACTGGTAGCTCTTACCTTTGAAATAAAGTGCATCGAACAATTATATATATATTTTAGTTTGACTTTTGACTTCTTTTCTTGTGACGTTTAACCTCCTCGCGCCCAAGGTACGGCAACGACGCCGGTCAGGCCACCGACACAGCGCTGCGCTCGGTGACCAACGTGGGCGTGACGGCGTACAACGTGGACAACTTGGGGCTGAAGGCCATCCTGAAGACCACCGGCAAGGAGATGGCCAAAGGCATCGTGAAGAGCTCCAAGGGCGCAGAGGCGGACAAAGTCCCCGAGGGAACGCCGGGGACGTCGCAGGGGGGACAGGCAACCACCAGAGACGACAAGGACAAGGAAATGCAGAAAGACATGGCGGACGAGGGCAAAAAAGAGACTTGATAAATAACCGGCCAGACATTGGACATATTTCCGGGGGGGACGCTAACAATCGGGGTAAAACTGTAATTTCCGACTGTCTCTGAAGGCAGCATCTCACTTTTTTTAAGTGGGAGCGAGGACAAGAAGTTGGACGGACAGACACATTGTGATCGCCAAGATAGACCCTTTGGAAACACAGACAGATAGTAGATAAATACATAAATATATTTGATAGATGGTTAGCTTTGCAAAAGCTGATTTGTTTGAATTTGAGCTCTTTTGATTGTGTAGTCGGTCGACGTAACTTTGTCTGTACATATATCTATATATTTTCCCAAGGTTTCTTCATGAGGTGTTTTCTTTAGACAATTTATTTTCGCCTCAATAATCAAATTATACCTATTAAACTCATGAATTGTTCATAATCGATGACGAATTGTCGCAATCTTAGCTAATTAAAAGCGTGATTGCTTTTCATTTCCGGTTTCGCTTGGCAGCCAAAAAGTCAACTAAACGACTACCGAGACTTTGCGTGAAGTGAAACTAATGATTCTTTTTGTCAGTCACTATGCCTGTAATTGTAATTATATATTTTTTAAAGTATGACTTTTCGACCTAAATTTGACCTTGTTTGTACTGTACTTTAATTTGGTTAAAAACAAAATCTCAGTCGTTCTAGAGCAGATTAAAAGGCAACCCAGAGTCTCATAAAATAATTTTGTCGTTACATTTTATCGTCGAGTTTTGTTTTCCACGATGCCGTTTTCTGCTAAGGGTCCACGCGACAAGGTAAGTGTGGTATATTTGTGAAAGAAGTCACAGAATTCACGTGTCATTAGTTATGATTCAATAACGTGATTTTTGTTGTTGTTTTTTTTTTTTTTTTTAATGTACCATTTAACATAAATTCTAGTCTTAATGAAATGTTAGCTTGGACAGTCACCTGCCGGTAGTTGTGAGCGAGTAATCCTCTCGACTCGTTTTTACTCTTTGGGCGATTCAGGGAGGAGGAGACGAACAAGAGGAGTCATGTTGACATTCTTGATTTCCTCCCTTTCCTCCCCTTTCAACAAGTCACCTGCCGCCGAGGGCTCGGTGGAGGCTGCGACCATCAGTGATCTTGACGGAGGGGGGCGTCCGTCCGGGTGCTTGCCCGATTAGCCGCCTTGTTTCTGTCAGCACTTTGTAGTCCTCCTCCTCATCATCGTTCCATGAGCTTATCGTGAGGCCGCAGACATGAGCGGCAGGCTGGGAGACCTCAGCCCCAAGCAGGCTGAAGCACTGCGACAGGTAAGATCATATTTGGATATTAAGTGAAAAAAAAAAACCAAAACAATAAGTGGTAAAGATCACACTTGACAAATTTCAATATTAATTTCGATAAAAATAAAACAATTAAGCACTGCACTGGGTTAGGTGAAAGTATTTTGTTGTTGTTGAAAAAGATCATTTCTAATATTTAAATGAATAAAAATTGACTTAGCATTGCACCAGGTAAGGCAATGAATACATGCAATTGATTGTCGGACATATTAAAATGTTATATTTTTATTTATTATTATCATTATTATTTATTTTTTTATTTTTAAAAATACTTTACACCCCCGTTCTTCCTAAGTGTTCATTGTGAATATTATTTTGTTTATGAACTATCAAAGGACAAAAACGTAACGAAGAGAAAACAAAACAAAATTATTGCACAACACTATTTGTCAAGATGAAATCGGCCTATCAGAGAATCCGGCAGTTATGACCTGCTGCCATTTGTGCATTCTAAAAACAAAAAAAAAAACTTCAGAATTTTTTTTTTTTTTTTTTTGCATTAAGGTGTGATTCCAAGTTTTTTATAGTCCAAATCTCTGCTAAATGCATGCAGTAGTTTGTCAGTGTGATATGATACATAAAGAGTGACTGTGGAGCTTTTCCTTGTATCGATCCGATTGCGGTTTGGTTCCACTTGAAATGTTCCAAGCTGCCGATAAAAAGCGCCATTGTGGATGTTTTGCAACGCTCACAAAAAGGATCATTTTGTCGCCGGACGCCGACACGCTCGAGTGTGCAAAGTAATTGGTCACCTCGTCACATGCGCCAGCCAAGATTAAATACAAATTTATTTTTTCCAGTCTTTTTTTTTTTTTTTTGGCCCGCAGCCTTTCACCGATGAATGGAATGGGGGGAAAAAAAGATGGGACGAGATGTCCGTCTCGGACGTTAAACGTTGTTCTCACGTGCCGCTTTCTTTCCTGACTCTCCTCAGCTACGCGAGAGGGTTCAAGACATTCTTGCTCAACTTCCTGCCCAGCACGACCACTTCCTGCTACGCTGGCTCCGAGGTGAGCCATCCAATGGGATAAAAATCTCAAATCGCAGATTATGACGTAAAAAAAAAACCCAACAACATACTTATGCTTATCTGTGTTGTAGCTGTCCCTCAGAGCAAAGAACAAATAAGACATTTTCGTACGGTGCTTCACTTTATTAAACTAAGTACAAATATTTAGGCTACCAAAAGCAAGACCTTGATAAGAATTAATAATGATTTTTTTTTAATCAATAAACTTTTTACAAGCCCTCGGCTGCACCTCGTCTCAAGAATCAGAACTTGTTTACTTGCTTTGTGTCCTGAATCTTTTCACTGCGAATCTCAAGAACTTCGGCGCAGGCCCTCGACATCGCCTTCAAAGTCGTTGAGCACTGATAAAAGTTTTATTGACAAAGGGATTATCCTATGATGACGTCATTAACGTGCGTTATCGTGATATTACGTGTCAGGAGCAATACATTAGCTGTAACCCCTTGTTAAGTAGTAAAGATGAAATAGTTCACAAAAAATACAACAATTACTAGACAAAAATATTAAACTAGTAGGGAGACCAGATCTAAACTATACAGGAAAAAAAGGAAATATAAGACAAGACAAGAAAGCCCCATAATATTCATAAAGAAACACAATTTATTTTATTTTTTTAAGCGTACAACATATTAACCAAAAACATTTCTTTTTAATGAGACATCTTTATCTTTTTTTGGGTTAATATATTGTATGCTTTTATGATATTCATCATGTTGCTTTAAAAAAAGCTAATATTTGTGTATTTGTTTCTCATTTATTTTCCTAAATTGCGGCAATTTTATTCTAATATTTGTGTATTTATCTAATATTGTAGGGATTTTTCCCAGTATTTTTCCTTTTTTTTTGCTGTATATCGTGCACAAATATGAGACCAAAATACACAAACGTCCTGGAAAAAAAAATGAAATATAAGGGAAAAATACAAAAGTATCTGGAAAAGTTGACAAATAAGACCTAATATTAGGGGGAAATATACTACAAAAAAAGCCAAACTCCCATAACAATGTATTGAATAATCATCCAATGTTTTAGACAAGAAGACCCAAATATTAGATGAAAAAAATCACAAATATTAGACAAAGAAACTATTAGGATAAAAATATCAAGTGAGATATTATGTTTAAAAATGAAGGTTTTATGTAAGATTGCATATATCGGAACTTTGAAAAAATATACCGGTATAGTTATGGATTAGAAATAAAATACCAATTACATGAAAATTACACAAATATTTAGAAAACATGCATATACACCAGATATAAAATACACTTAGATTAGGAAAAAAAAAATATTCAATACATTACAACAACATTTTTGGGAGCAGTTTGTTTTCCAGAATCACAACCGTCGCCCATTTTGTTTTTGCTCCCAAAAGTAGCCAAACCACAACAAAACCCAAACGGCAACTACGACGCTTCACCGGCAGTCCCTGCTGAGATTAGTGCTGAAGCACGGAGGAGGCCTGTGGCACTCCTGCGCCTTTCGGGCTAATCCGTAACTAATCGCATTAAAAGGTGCGCTGCGACAGCACAAGGGGCAGACACGCCGTTGCCCCCGTGCCCACCCAGGGGTTATTGTCATTTATGGTCTGGGAATAAAGGAAGAGTAGTACAGTGGTACCTTGGCTAACGAGTGTCCAAAATTATTTATTTATTAATGCATATATATTTTTTTTGGATGAATCAAAGTCCAGATTTTTTTTTCTTCCCTTGTTTGTTTCACAACAGGAAGCAGTTTGGCAGATGGTGAACAATACATAAAAAAACCTTGAACCTCTGTATTGCCACAAGTTTAAGTACATGCACTTTAAAAGTAAATAGAATCAAATACACGATTAAATGTAATTAAATACACATTGTGTATTAAATCACACCACAATGTCCGCTAGGTTAATGCTAGCACATCATGGGAAATGCATTAGACATGCTAATGAAACTAGCAACAATATGGCTGGAGTTATAAGCAACAGATATTTGAACACCAACAGCGTAGCACCACACCTAGACAGACGATATAGGATTTAATTATGCTCTGTGAAAAATGAGTAATATTTTGCACATTCATTTCAACGCTTTGAGGACTTAAAGGTATTGTGATAAGTGAAAATACTGCAGGTGACATCTGCCACTTCTGTGAAAGCATTTTTTTGTTGTTGTTTGTTTTCAAACATGGCAGCACACACAAACAAAATGTCAGCTGCTGCGTGACACAGTGCAGCACTTGACTTCCGAGACGTGATGGAAGCGGATTCGTAAATTGTTGAAAGGGGCTAATGTTCATTCACACGTTTTTTGCACGGACACTTGTGGATCAGGTTTTGTCACGTCAGCCTTATAAAACATGTTGTAGATCATACATATATATATATATTATAATAGTCAATCACAAGCCATTCATCGATACAATTTGGTCTTTCTTCAAAGGAATATGAATTATCTTGTTATTTTTGGGAATTATTTTTTGTTGTACATTAGAATTATTTACCGACACACGCTTTATCAAATTCTTTTTCTTGGTTCTTTAAAGCAATCCAACATTTTAACCTGATAATTTATTTTCAATGTTTTTCTTGTTTCGTACATTTCTTTCAAAGTTATAAAATTTTTGGTATTTGATTTATTTGTTTTAAAATGATCTGTAATAGCCATAACAAATGTATTTTTTTTGTTGGTAAATATCTGTTAATATAAAATAAGTTGCAATATAAAATAATTTTTATTTGACATATATATTGCTGTACAAATGCCCTGTAAGGAAGTTTTTTTAGTATTTTTTTAAATTAAAAACAATTTTTCTTAGTACAATTTTATAATATAAAAGGAAATAATATATATTGCATACTAATATTTTGGGGCTAAAACCCATCATTATCATGTATGTTATGACTCCTACGCTAATACCCTAAATGCCCATGAGCAACTTTCATCAAACTTTTGTTGTCTTCCAGCCAGAAACTTCAACATCCAGAAGTCGGAGGCCATGTTGCGAAAGGTTAGCGTGCACCCTCTGCTCAACGCCACATTTCCACTTCAACCACGCCCAAATGCAATGAAGCCTCTGATAAGATAAGATAAGTTAAGATAAGATACGGGAAGAAAGTCCACACGTTCACGTCGGGAGCTAAGGTAGTTGTTAGCATCGTGCGAACATTGTCAGCAAATTGTTGGGCAGAAGAAACCCGCTGTCGTCATGTTGTAATCAGTCCCACCATTGCACGCGTGTGTGTACTGATAACCCGACAACTAACTCCACGTGCTGTTGATGGCAGTTATTCCTATCTCTAACCTCCTTAAGGTACTGAAACTCAACACTGGCTCCTCAGCCACTTCATTAGGCGCTAACCCTAACCCTAAATCATATCCTTATCCTAAATTCATTTACCTTTTTCCCGATCCCCTTTCCCTAACCTTAAATCCACTTACCTTTTTTCCCCGATTTTCTTTCTTTAACCCTAACCCCTATCCTTATTCATAATTTGGAGGTTGGTCGGGAAAATCTGTAATTCTAGACGTTGGATGGAACCTATAATTTGGAACATTGGTGTGTACAAATTCTAAAAGCGTAGGCTTACTCGCTGGGAATAATTAGACGGGCAGACGGGAGAGGGGGGTTCAATGTTATTTAATTTGTTGATTGTAAAATTAATTAATTATATCATTGAATATGTCTAAATTTGGAGGTCGTTTGGAATATAAACAGAATTAAATGGGTTGGAGGTAGGCACACGTAATTTAATTCATTGGACATGTCAAAATTTTGTTAATTTAATTAATTAATTGGGGGGGAATGTTCCATTTTGTTTAGTTAGATGGGGGTTTCATAGTTTTGGGGACTTTCTGAGTCGGAGGGCCTGTGGAGCTCCCCTCATTGAGGGAAGGGTTCATCCTCAAGTACCTAACCCTAATCCTAAAATTTTGCTCAGTTCCACCAGATGGTCAAGAATATATTCAGAATTTTTTTAGAATTTATATACGATGACTTACTGGAGGAATAATAATAATAAGGCTGTAATAATAATTGACACAATTTCTCCCTTCACTTTCTCCTCTTTTTGTTGTTGTTGTTGTTGCAAGGAGTAGTGTACCTAATGAAGCGGCCTACGTGAAGATGCCCAATCGCGTTTGTGCGTGTTTGTCGTTCCAGCACGTGGAGTTCAGAAAACAAATGAAGGTGGACACCATCATCAGTGACTGGCGGCCCCCCGAGGTGACGAAGCAACGACGACAAAACGGAATCGCAAAGAAAAAAAAAAAAAAACGACGGCAAAAGAAAGGAGGACAAAAACGACAAAATATGACCACAAAAGCGGAAATTTCACAAACTGCAACAGGGATGACTAAAACAGCAAGTGGGACAAAAAAATTGACAATAATGACCAAAAAAAAGAACAATAACAAAAGAGGCCAAAATGACAGCTGTAAGAACCATACAAAAATCCCTAAAAAAAAAAAAAATAACAAACTCCAACAAAAAAATTAAAAAACTAAACGGTAACAAACAACTATAACAGCATAATTGATTGACAATGAACAGCAAAAATAAAGTGATAGACAACAATAAAAATTAATGCCAACAAAAATGACACAACTGTAACAGAAATAACCAAACAGCAAATTTTAAAAACCAAAGGACGACAACACACAATAATAACAAGACAAATTGATACATGACAACTATAAACGGAAAAATGGCAACAGAGCAAGAACAAAATGCAGCTGTCATAACAAAAATGAAAACAAAATTAACAACTGAGAAAGACCCAAATGACAAGTGTAACGACAACAAAAATGGCAAATGCAACAACAAACATCGAAAAGAACCGTAAACGGGAAGGACCAAAGTGACAACAAAAGCATGAACCCATAAAAAAATTACAAGAGCAAAAGGTGGGAACCAAATAAAGACAAAAAAAAAATGAAATGGCAACAAAAAATGACAATCAGAACCAAAACAGACCAAAACGTCAGCTGTCAGCAACAACAAAAACTGACACCAAAAACGCCAAACTTGTTGCGTCTTGCGTGCCAGGTGATTGAGAAATACCTGTCCGGCGGCATGTGCGGCTACGACCGCGACGGCAGCCCGGTGTGGTACGACGTGATCGGCCCCGTGGACCCCAAAGGTCTCTTCCTCTCAGCCTCCAAGCAGGACTTCGTCCGCTCCAAGATCCGAGACTGCGAGATGCTGCAGCGAGAGTGCGCCGTGCAGTCGCAGAAGGTCAGCGCCTTGCCGCGACGCATCGTGGCTAATGCTAGTGCTAACGGCGTGTATGTCGCGGGTTCCAGCTGGGCAAGAACGTGGAGGCCATTACCATGATCTACGACGTGGAGGGCCTGGGACTCAAACACCTCTGGAAGCCCGCCATTGAAACTTACGGAGAGGTTTTTTACAATTTTCCTTTCGCACTTCCATTTCGTATGCAAAAGAGTTAGCATTATCTTTATAAAGCCACAATTTTTTAGCGTTAGCTTGTGTACCAAATGAAGTGAGCGCTTTGCTACTTGGAAGTGGTTCAACAAGTGCTTCACGTGTTGTGGTGTCCTCAGATCCTGCAGATGTTCGAGGACAACTACCCAGAAGGCCTCAAGAAGCTCTTTGTCATTAAAGGTAAATCCGGGACGAGGAGTCGTCGTGGCGCTAGGCCGCTTCTCAAACCGCTAATGGATTCGTGGCGGAACATTCTCCCCCTTTGGCGCAGCTCCCAAACTGTTCCCCGTGGCCTACAACCTCGTCAAGCACTTCCTGAGCGAGATCACGCGGCAGAAGATCTTCATCCTCGGCGGTGAGACACTCACGTCGGCGCGTTCCTCCCTCCGGGGGTTCACCGAGATGGCTTCCGACCGTCACGGGTGTTTGATTCCGCAGGCGACTGGAAGGAAGTGCTGCTCGGGCACATCGAGCCTGAGCAGCTGCCCGCCGTTTACGGCGGGAAACTGACGGACCCTGACGGAGACCCTCGTTGCCGGACCAGGGTGAGTTTGGATCTTGAGCTTCGGCATTAGCTGATAGCAACGCGCTTGCTTTACATAGAATAGATCAGGAGTGACCAGTTGCAACCCGAATTAAAAAAAAAAGGGACCAAGACTTTGTTATTACAAGTTGGCTTGATGTGAAAATTGCTTAATAACTTGTGTTGGAATTGTTTTTTCTTTTACTTTTTTTTTTTTATACGTACAGTATACGTTGATTAACAGTTTATCCTTAAACAGCCACGTCGATGCTAGTTTTTGTTAGCTCATGTGTAGTGTTTTTGACTTGTTAGCATGAAGCTAGCAGATTAACAGCAGACAATTTATGTGGGTTAAAGGGAAATTCCGGTGGTTTGGATGAACAATGTATCCAATAGGCCATGTCATATGTACTGTACCTTGAAAATTTGAGGTTAATCCTCGAGTCACATGATCTACGTGGGCGGCTGATGAAGAAATAGAAGTATCGGGAAGACGGAGGAATATGTCCACACAGATTTGAACCGGTCGCCCGCCGCCGGAGCTCGCTCGGCAGACGCCGCGTCATTCCCGTCCGAAGAACCATCTGAATATTCAACATTAATTACAGCCACAGGTTCAAATCTGTATGGAAGTATTCCTCCGTCTTCCCGATCAACCAATTCTGCTATTTCTTCATCAGATGAGGATAAATCCGAGAAATCAGCGCTGGCCACAATTGTTTCCAGACGTAAGCGAACCTTTGTCGCCGCGCCTGTTACGTCAAATCCGTGCACGTAGGTCATGTGACTCGCCAAAATGGCGGCACCCATGAAAATTCGGAATTTCGGATTAAAATCTTCTCGAAAAAAAATTGAAACGAGAGAGGATTAACCTCAAATTTTCAAGGTACAGTACATATGACGTGACCTATTGGATACATTGTTAATCCAAACTACCGGAATTTCCCTTTAACCCACATAGATTTTATGCTGTTAACCTGCTAGCTTCATGCTAACAAGCCAAAAACACTACACATGAGCTAACAAAAACGAGCATCGACGCCGCTGTTTATGTATAAACCTTTAACCAACGTATATCTGAACTGTAGCAACACATGGAAACAGAGCGTACAACTCGTATTCTTTATTCATTCATCCATTTCCCCCCATTTTCCACAAAATAAGATCGCATCCGCCACCGCGTGCATTTCTAGGTCTCGCTTCTCGGAATCTTTTTTCTGAAAGAGCTGAACGGATCTTCCCGTTTTTGTTGCTACTCGAGAGGAAATTGCAGAACCGTCAACCACAACAATAAGCAATTTGCACCCGCTTCCTGGCGTAGACGCTACAATACCGCAGTAGCCGGCTCAAGGTAGCACTTTGCGCTAGTAGCTTGGTTGTGGCGCTGACATCGTCGTCATCGTCCCTCATGCTGGATCCTGCTCTTTTACTGTTTCTGTAGATAATGAATTGGGCCCGGGACAAGTGAGGCACGGAAGGAAGGCTCTGCACGTTGAAAGGCGAACACTTTTTCTTCTTTTCTTTTGTAATCGGGCTAGCGGCATTGCTACCGCGTGACGTCACAAAGGTTTCAGTTTTGATTCGTGTTTGCGTTTTGAGCGTAAATCCTGTTGTTGAAGACCGTGTCACACTGCAAATGGCCTTTTTCCACCACAATAAAAGTCTTCACCCAAACCTTTGCACCTTTATGAATTATCTGTCAGTAAGTGAAAAAATTAACATTTCAAATGCTAAAAAAGAAAAGTGATTTTCACGGTGAATTAATGAACTAATTGTTGACAAAATTAAATATATACATATATGTAAATGAATAATAGTCAATGCACTTTCTTTCTACATTTGTCATGGTGGATAGAAAAATATATACCAGAATATAAATGAGTTTCCATATTTTCCAAATGTTAAATAAAAGAAAGCAGATTGAATATTTGATTGTGAAAGTAAAAATATAAATAATGTGAAATCTTTCTTGTTAAATATAAGAATCTAATTTTTCTGTGTCATTAAAACAGTCTTGCAATGTCTGCCCAAACTATGAAATTGTGCTCAAATTAAAAAATGCAATAATATAATGACAAAAGGACTACAAATACAAATGGCTCTGCTGTGTGTTTTTATATACATATATATATATATATATATACATATATTTATATATATATATTTTTTTTTAACTCAAAAACTGTTACACATCAGCATATTGAATGTGAAAGAAGCAAAATGTTAAGTGTGTTTAAAAAAAGATAAAAAATATTATTAATTAATTATTTTAAACTGCTCCATTTTGGTAAAACATGTTTGCGTGTTTTTTTTAAACAATTTTATGCATGACGTGCATGCACACCTTGATAACAGTGATTTCATGTGAGTAAACCTTTTTTTTTTTTTTCTTCGTCCTGAATGAACCTCCCTCCCCGCCTTTAAAAAAAAAAAAAATGCAGTTTTCTGTTATGTTTTCCACAGATCAACCACGTGGGTCCAGTTCCCACGTCGTACTACGTGCGGGATCACGTGTCTGTGGAATACGATCGTTGCTTGACGGTCAGTCGGGGCTCCACGCGACAACTGGATTACGAGATTCTCTTCCCGGGATGCGTCCTCAGGTCCTCCCACGTTCACTTTTGTTTTGTTTTTTTTAAATCTACATCACTCCATTGTGACTTTGTTTCCCCATCACGAAAACAACACAAATTGATATTAATAATTTCATTTTTTTTCCATTTTGATGTCTGGCATCAGGTGGCAGTTTTCCAGCGAGGGCGCCGACATCGGCTTCGGCGTCTTCCTGAAGCCCAAGATGGGCGAGTGGAAAAGGGCGGCCCAGATGGAGGCGGTGGTGCCGACTCAGCGCTACAACGCTCACCTGGTGCCCGAAGACGGCTCGCTCACATGCGAGCGGCCCGGCGTGTGTGAGTGTGCGCTGCCTTCGCACACCTCACAAATATAAAACACAATCACCGCATGAAACTCATATCTCTGTAGACGAACCCCCCCCCCACAAATTAGAATTGCCAAAGCACTACTTTTCCATTAGACATGGCTATGGCCCGCCAAAACAAAGCTCCTCCCCTGACTTCAGCATAATTCCTTGGCATCAAGAGCATTTTCCAAGCCGCTTATCCTCACAAGGGCCAATCCAGCTACCTTCAAGCGGACGCCAGATTACACTGAATTGGTCACCAGTCGGTCTGCAGTTGAATCCATGCTGCCCGCGCTTAAAGTCAAGCGTGGTACCACTACACCCTGGCGGCAAAGCTCTCCTTTTCTATTAGACTTGGCTGCGGCCCGACTGAGTATAATTGCTCCCTAAACTTCAACACAGTTCTTTGGCACAACGATGCTACAGATGGCAGCAAAGCGGTGCTTTTATATTTGATTACGTCCATCCATCCATCCGTCCTTCCATCCACCCATCCATTTTATTTGCCGCTTATCCTCACGAGAGTGCTGGAGCCTATCCCAGCTGTCAACAGCCAGGAGGTGGGGTACACCATGAACAGGTTGCCAGCCAATCACAGGGCACATGGAGGTAAACAGCCGCACTCACAATCACACCTAGGGGCAATTTAGAATGTCCAATTCATCCATCCATCCATCCATCCATCCATTTTCTTTGCCACTCATCCTCACGTGGGTTGCGGAGATTTCTGGAGCCTATCCCAGCTGTCAAGGAGCAGGAAGCAGGGTACACCCTGAACTGGTTGCCAGCCAATCACAGGGCACGTAGAGACAAACAACCGCACTCACAATCACACCTAGGGGCAATTTAGAGTGTCCAATTCATGTTGCATATTTTTGGGATGTGGGAGAAAACCCACTCAGGCACGGGGAAAACATGCGAACTCCACACAGGCGGGTCCGGGATTGAACCCGGGACCTCGGGACTGCGAGGCCAACGCTTTACCATCTGATCCACCGTGCCACCCAGGATTATTACAGAATACAGATTTACAGATTTTTATTGTGCGGGGTGATAAACGGTGTCATTAGAAGCCATTTCATCATTTAATACCAAATGCAGTAGTACTATACTATGTCCACCCACTGTGTGCAGACGTGCTGCGATTCGACAACACGTACAGCATCTTCCAGGCCAAGAGGATCAGTTTCACCGTCGAGGTTTTGCTGCCCGACCGCTTGAAGACGCAACAGGCCGCCGCAGCCCCGGCTTCCGGTCAACAACGGGACGCGGCGGCGGGCGGCCAGTCGTAGTCGAGGATGTCAGAAGGACTGGAAAAGACAGAGAAAAAAAAAAAAAGAAGTATGACTTGAAGCACACCAGAGAGCTGAAATGTGTTGATGTTCCCACCAGGACAACTGTTGGTTGAGCACTGGCCTCGAAATATTACCTCGTCCAATCACTACAATAACAGTATTATAATAAAATACAACTATTATAACTTATGTTAGATTTATTTAACTTTTTTTTTGTTGTTGCTCCTTTTACTATGTTACTGTACATAGTAAAATATTGCCAAAACTGCCAAAAGGATTTGTTTTTTATGTGTGAAAGTGTGGAGTGTTTAAAGAAATATATATCTATATATTAATTTTAGACTCAAAATTGTCGCGAGTGTGAGCACGAAGGTTGTCTATTTGCATGTGCCGTGCGATTGGCTGGCAACTAGTCCAGGGCTCCAGCAGTCCCGCGACCCTTGAGAGGATAAGCGGCTAAGAAAATGGATGGATTCATGTATTGTTCTGCTGTTGTTGTTCTACCCTTATTTGATATTTTTGATAAGTGACGTCAGTTACGTTACCGAGGTTTATTTCTTTTGTTTTAATTACAATAAGTGTCTTTAACTGGTAGCAATACCAGCATCAACAAAAAAAAAAATGCCTAAAAATGTTATCAATGTTCTTAATAATACAGTATTAACTTTAGCACCCTCCACTTCCGCGTGACTTACGTCTCCCGAAACACAATAGCGTCCCCTAGTGGTAAAATCTGGGGCCGCACACCAACCGGAAGTGGTCGTTTCTATGGATACCAGGTGGCCCAAACTTTCTCTTCCATCACTTCGGCGGTTTTAAAAAAATGAGTAAAGATTATTGTAAATATGACATGGCGCGGCTGCGAACTGAACTGGAGCAAGAACGAGAAATCAAGTGAGTTTTTGTACTATGTTTTGTCACACTCGTGTTTATGATTTTTAAAAAAAATGTTTTGTGTCTTTTTTTTTTTTTTTTTTTTTAATAAGAGACATGCTGGAGGAGTCCGTACGGGACCTGCAGAGCACCATGAGGGAACTTCAGGACAGACTTAACGGGGTCGACGGCGAAGGTGACGGAAGACAAAAGTTTCTGGAAGCCGACTTGGGAACCAATTGTGACGCCATTTCGTGTTTTGTTTTGTTTGCTTGTGTTTGTGAGTGTGCCAGAAAACGAGTGGAAGACCAGATACGAAACCCAGACCGAGGTCAACGTACAGCTCCAAAGGCAGCTCGTTGTTATCCACGAGAGGCTGGAAGACCTGCGTGGGAACCCAGTGGGTAAAATGACACGGTCTCCGAACGGGAATGTAGGAAACTGCACTGGTACGGCAACGCCGCCGCCATATTGGATGTGGCAAAAGTGGAATAATGGTGACGGAGGTGCCAGATTCGTTTGCTGTTTGGACACATAGCAACTGTTTTACACCCATAACCACATTTCATGGGATTAACTACACAACTGTACACGTTTAGATCTCAGAAGATGGCGGTAAAGCACTTCAAATGGAGAGAACCCTACAGCTTCAATCTAGCATGTACACAGCCGTGAAGCCATGTCATCTTCAGTCGTTGAATTATTCAACGCAAATAAACCATCTTCAGTAGTATTGATATTAATAGCTAGATAGAATATCAAAACCGTAAAAGTCAGTTCGGTATAAACTACCACTTTTTAAGTAGAAACCCATATACCTTCGTTTTAGTATTGGGTTAGTAATTGGAAGTAACAGTGTACAAATACAGTACTTTAACAGATTTTCCATTCATGACCTGTTTGTATCTTGTTGACTTTATTGCTGTCAAAATAGGCTCATTATTTTGTTGTCCAAACATGTTTTTAAACACAGCTCTTGAACTGACTCTCACTAGCTTAGCATTAGCATTCGTGTTCCTAATGAAGTGACGTATGAGCGTGCATTAGATTATTTTTTTTTTGTACACGTCGAAGAATTTGTGTTGTTTTCCCAGATCGTCTGGCTTCCATCCGATCCTTCGACGACATGCCACCCGTAAGTGTTGACGCTTCTCAATCGCGCCGGGAGAGGACGGCAAACGAAAGGGAGCATGAAGTCCTCTGATGTCGGCCGCCATTATGTTTCCGCAGGAGTCGTTGCGACATCACCTCAAGCTGCTCGTTGATGAGAAGTCCGGCCTGCAGAGCCAACTGGCCGACTGTCGCGTCGGCATCGAACAGGAGGCGAAGGTCAGTCGGACGGAAGCTTCTGCATTGCGTGCGTCTGCTCCGTGCAAACTCTCTTCTCTCTTGGGCGGGAGCCTGAATCAGGTGTTCCACAAAACCAACGACGAGAGGCGAGCCTACATCTCGGAGATCGCCAAGGTCGGTGCCCTCCTCGGTGCGTGTTGCCGTGACAACCGGGACGCTCCCCCCCCCGGCTATCAATCAAGATCTTCTTTCGCAGCTGTCGTCGACCATGGACGCCCAGAGGAAGCAGTACTCCGTGCAGCCACGGAGGGCCACCGAGAGCAAACTAAGGTATGACGACAAGCCACGAGCTGGGTGAACTCCTGAGTATTTGCTGATTTTTGGGGGGAGGGCGACATAAAACTCCACATAGGCGGGTCCGGGATTGAACCCGGGACCTCAGAACTGTGAGGCCAATGCTTTACCAGCTGATGCGTCAAGCCCGGTCAATGTCACACACCCAATAGCCATCTATCCCACCGTGATTGTTCAGCTCTGCACATAACACTGTAAAAGTGCCATCCATACAAAACTCGAAGGCCGCACTACCATTGTACTTTCATATTAAGGTGGGGGCCACAAAATATCATCTTATGGGCCGCAAATGTCCCGTGGGCCACGGGTTTGAGACCTCTGGGCTAACGCAATTAAATTCAGTGCCATCTTGTGGAATCTCCGGGTCGCTGTCAGGTTGAATACATTCATCGTGTTTTTTTCATCTGCTTTTGATATGTCCTGCTTTGTTGGGGGTCCTCGAATGCACCTCGCGCACTGTCAAAATTGGACGTGCGTTTCTGCATTCCTTTTGATGTAGCTACTCATCGCTTCTATAGCCAACTTTGCTGTTACAATTGGCCGGTATTAACAGATTGATCGCAATTTTTATTCATTTGTTGTCCAAATTAAAATGCTTGCAAAAATCCTGTTGTTTTCGAACTAAATCAAACACCAGATGGCCGGGGACGGCTGACATATCTTCTGCGGCGTGTGTGTGCGCGCAGAGAGAAGCAGCCGAGCAGAAAGTCCGAGGCCGACACCAAGAAGGGCAAAGTCAGAGAGAGCGACGGCGGCCGAGGAGGAAGAGGAGGATGTGTGAAAGGTGGAGGAGGTGGAGAAGGAGAGCTGAAAAAATCCCACCTTGGGAGCAGGTTGCCCACCCTCAAACATCACGTGAAACACTGACTCACCTCAACATGTCTTCTTTTTGTGGAACTCACACACACGCGCACACAAAGCTTTCTTTGGACCGCACGCGTGTTACACATCCAACGCACAATCGGACGCCCACGTGTGTGAACGCACGTAGGCAGAAGACCCTACTGGACTATAATGTTGTCCAAAATTATCATTTTTCTCTTCTTTGTGGGCGCAAACAAGTAGAGTGGTGTATTGGGACACAGAACGGGTATTTACACATGTGCGCCACGTAGATGTTAGTTATGTTACTCCATCTATGGCGTTTTGCATTTTTTGTTAGCATTAAGTTAACGCAGACTCAACACGGTTCATGTCTCAAAAACGCTTACGTGTTGTCACTCGAAACCATTGGAGCTTAGTCAATACAATAAACTGTGCATATTCTTTTTTTTTTTTTTTTTGGGTGGGCGGGCTCTTATTGGGGCATGCATGTGTCCAACAGATGTCACAATATGAATACTTGGAGTATTTTCTGTACATTTATACGCTCGCAGTTTTGTTTTGGTGTTGAACTCTGTTTACAACGCGTTTAAGAAGTCGAAATGTGATTCAAAACATGTGAGGGTGTAACATTCTATTTAAGAATGACATTTTTTAAATGGTCCCTTGATACAATATTGCAGATATTTGTATCTCCCACGACAAACGGGCCTTCTAGCTGTACTCGCTTTTGATGTTTTTTGTTGTTGTTGTTGGTAGGTTAGGATATTATTGAATTGTCACCTGCAATTTGTACCCTTATTGTGAGGGTGTTTCTAATAATTTGACTGCCTGCTTATCTTCAAATGCCAAAATATTAGACAGACCCCTGCAACGGACAAGCACAATCCTCAACATTAAATGATTACCTTTGTGTGCAGATGACTACAGATGTGTGCTTTGTCAGTCCAAGTTCTGAAAGCTCTGACCAACCAATCAGAAGATAGGAAACTGGTGACGTCAATATGGACCAGCTAGCGAAACGTCTGCGACGTCTTGCTCACCACTAGATGTCGCCACAGAGCCACAAAATATGACTTCAGATGCTTTCATGTTTACCTATACGGATATGATATGTACTTAACTTTTGTGGAAGCCATTCTCTCACAGATATGTATAAAAATGGTGTAATCATTTCTATTAAGTAATAACGTGCATTATCTTGGTTCCTCGTGTCATATTTTAAGTGTTTGTGAACAAGTGGAGCAATTTGGAGAAAGGTAAGGGCAAATTTGCCTAATTATGATAAAGCCTAAAATATATATATATATATATATATATATAAAATTAGGAAACATTTTGAATCAGTCAATATGGGGAGGTTTTTTTTTTTTTTGATGGTTCTTGGTTCCTCGTGTCATATTTTAAGTGTTTGTGAACAAGTGGAGCAATTTGGAGAAAGGTAAGGGCAAATTTGCCTAATTATGATAAAGCCTAAAATATATATATATATATATATATATATATATATAAAATTAGGAACATTTTGAATCAGTCAATATGGGGAGGTTTTTTTTTTTTTTGATGGTGCTCTGTATGTGAATGTTACGAATGCTTGTGTTTTGTGTGTTTGCATGTGCGTGTTGAATGGGAATCACGACACGAGTGACGTGGATGGGGGAGGAGGAGGAGGAGGAGGAAGCTGCATCTGCTACTTAGTTGCTGATCTGCTCGGCTTCTGATCGCATCTTCAGCACCTCGCGCGCGCGGTCTGGCGGCCTCAGTTGTCCTTCAACTTTGTGCTCACTTTCTGCTTTTTGTTGTTGTGGACAATCGGCCAGACTGGAGGCGCTCAGCGCTCGTGTGGGTAAGTTCCTCACGTGTTGGCAGTATTATGGGATGCTGTGTGGGTGTCGATCGGTGCGTGGTCGCCTCTCCATCGGAATCGTGCATGCTTGCTCCGAGTTCACCCGGATTAGACTTAATCTGTGTTTAGGACTCTAATCTGGGATGCGGGCCTGTTCGCTCGCTGTTTTTGCTTTCACAACTTTTGCGTGTGCGTATAGACGGTACCGTGGTGGTGGTGCCGCCGGGCCACGCGGACATGGAGCATTTCGACGACCGAGCTCAGCGCCACGGCGGCCGCGCCGGATCCGGGGCCGGGACGCGCCTCAACGGCGTGCACAGCCCCACGCACAGCGCGCACTGCAGCCTGTTCCGCGCACCGCGCACCCTCAAGGCCCTCAGCGCCGAGAAGCGAGCCAAGAAGGTGCGCTTCTACCGCAACGGCGACCGCTTCTTCCACGGCATCGTGTACGCGGTGTCCGCCGACCGGTTCCGCACCTTCGACGCGCTGCTGGCCGACCTGACGCGCGCCCTCTCGGACAACGTCAACCTGCCGCAGGGTGTGCGCACCATATACACGCTGGACGGATCAGGACGCATCGGCAGTATCGATCAGCTGGTCGAGGGTAAGATAGGCCCTAAAATCTCTTCATTATTTAAAAACAAACACCCCCCCCCCCGAAAAAAAAACCGTCACGTTTTAGGATCTAGAGCAGGAGTGTGCAAACTTTTGTGCTCAAGGACAACATTTTCTTTTCAAAACAAATTGACAAGGTCTTTCTCGGTGTGTGTGTTAAAACAAGTATGTAAAATTGTTAATTGATGCACATATTCGTGTTGATTCATTTATTTGGACGGGATAAAAAGTGCTTTTCTATTTTAACTAGAGAAAAGTATCTATCTATCTATCTATCTATCTATCTATCTATCTATCTATCTATCTATCTATCTATCTATCTATCTATCTATCTATCATCTATCTATCTATCTATCTATCTATCTATCTATCTATCTATCTATCTATCTATCTCATTTCCATAAAATATCAAATAGTTCATCATAACGTATCATAGCAAGCATCGGACACTGAAAATATGCCCCCCGGTGTCTATGAGCAGTATTGCAGTTGATGTCAGCGTTATCAATCGGTGAGTAGCTCCATGAGGCACAATCACTTTAGCGCTAACTTCTGACGCCCCCTACAGGCCAAAGCTATGTGTGCAGCTCGGTGGAGGCTTACAAAAAGGTGGACTACACCAAAAACGTCAACCCCAACTGGTCGGTGAACGTCAAAGCGTCGGGCGCGGCCTCGGCCCGCGGGCCGCCCGCGCTGGGCAGCGCCAAGGTGGGCACAGGCGGGGGCGGCGGGCTGCCCGAGAGCCGCGAGAACAAGGACTTTGTTCGACCCAAGCTGGTGACGGTGGTGCGCAGCGGCATGAAGCCCCGCAAGGCGGTCAGGGTTCTGCTCAACAAGAAGACGGCGCACTCCTACGAGCAGGTGCTCACCGACATCACCGGCGCCATCAAGCTGGACTCTGGAGTGGTCAAGAAGATCTTCACGCTGGAGGGGAAACTGGTGAGTCAAATGCTAACACAACACAAACGGTGGAGCAACACATGTAGAGAGATTCAACTAATACTAGTGCTGAGTAGTTGTGACACCTCCTCTATCTCCATGTATGTCTCTATAACAGAGTTACTCGCACCTCGTAGGTTATTCATGACCTTGCAAAAAAATAAATTATCAACAGGGAAAAACAAAACAAAACAAAACACAAAAGTCCAAGTCACGCGTGGTCAGAATAAAGAAAGTTCTCCCATCCGTGCTATAGTGCAGATGCGCTCTGAACGGCGTCGTGTGTGTGTCGGGGAAGTCGGCCACGCCGCATAGCATCCATCAATCGTGTGCGTCTGAGTCACGGGCCCTTTGATGGCTGCCCACTCGCTCAGCCGTGTCTACACTTTCATTCATTCATTCATTCATTCATGTCACTGGATTTCTGGAAAAATACAAAAAATCATCAGTAAAGTGCAAGCTAGTTTGTCAGCTTCCCACAGGCCACAATGCATGCAAAACGTTGGGGCCACAGCGCCACCTGCTGCTTCGGCATGCACTAGACAGACCGTCAAAGTGCACTCAGGGAAACAATTGTTTTTGTTTTTTGTTTTTTTTTTTAGGAATGAGATTTTTGGCGAATAATTGAATACTTGTGTATGCTAATTTAATTTAAAGACTTTTCTTATTTAGACTGTAATCTTATAATAAGATTATAAACACGCATATTTTTCTTGAAAAATAGCTCTTTAGTCTCCTGAGACTGTTTTTCTCATAATATTTTTACCTTTTTTTTAGACATTGTGTCTTTGTAATCTCTTTCATCGGCATCCTCACCATCCAAGATTCATAAAATTAATTTAAAAAAAATCTACAAATCTGCAACCATTTTTCTAAAAAGATAGAAATCAGAAAGTTTGGATTTTTTTGCCTCAAAAATTCTCTTAAGTTTTTTGAATTGGTACTTAAAAAGTGGACTTAATTCTTGTGATTGTTTTTTTTTTTTAAAGACAATTTAACTGTCATCAGTTTCCCTTTTTTCGTTTTTCATTCTCCTTCATTTATCAGTTCTATCTTGATCAAATACAGCTTGATTGTCGATAAAATGTCATTTTTTTTCTTTATTCTCGTAACATTGCGTCGTTATTGCCATAGCAGGTATGAAAGCATTTTAACCCTTTGATCATGGTCCTTGCACTCGTTTGTAACGACCTATTCGAACCGATCACATAACATCGGGCGTCATTTTGAGCGACTGTCGCCGCCGCCCCGCCGGGCGTCGCATCCCGTCTGACCTCGCCCAATCCATTTAACGATCGGCCATGATTAACCCAGCAGGGCGTCGCTCCAGATTCCAGATCCGATTTGCACTTCTTGAATAAATCAAATATTTTCTTTCTTTCTTTATTTGAGAATCCTCCTACACGGGATTTGAAGTCACACTTTTCCTCCCAACGGCCGCTCCGCTCACCGGTTGCCATGGGTTACGGTTGTCTAGGAGATTACACAATAAACTCCCTTGCTCCTTCTCTCTCTCTCTCTCTCTTTGCAAGCAAGGCTATTATGGCGCTGCTATTTTTAATCGCTCTATCGATTGAGCCAACGGGCATGGCAACATGCGAACCAGCCCGGGCTGGGCACGCTCCAATTTTTTAATTAAAAAAAAAATTATATATTTTCTCGGTAAGTTAAAGGCTGTTAAAGATCACGAAAGCACAACGGACAAATAGGAGATTAGTTTAAACCTCAGTGAAATGTGCTTAATCCGTGTTGTAATCGCGACTAAAACAGCCGGTTCATGGTAGAGGGAAGAAAAAAAAGTTTGTCGACCTTCACATGGCCGCAATATCAACATAAACCATTTTGACGCTTGTAACTCATCATCAGTCAAATATGACGTGATCAAATATTGACAACAATTTATTGAATATGAACTCTTTTGCTGCTGTGTAAAAGGTAATTAGTCAAGCGCGTACCCAGATTGGCTTCCTTCCGTGCGCGAGTGTGTCGAATGTAGGCTTTTGGGTCGCCCTCCGTGACGCGGCGTCCCGGCAGAACCGACGGGTCCGTTGAGAGCAAGAGTGATGACATCCGAACACCAAAACGGCCCGCTCATCTCTTTTGCCTTCGTTAACCTCTTTTAATGAGGACGCACACGCAGCTGCGGTTGGGCTCCATTGAGGTTTTTGACTTGCGACAGTCGCCTACCATCCATTTTCTTTGCCGCTTATCCTCACACGGGTCGCGGGGAGTGATGGATCCGATCCCGGCTGTCGACGGGCAGGAGGCGGGGTACACCCTGAACTGGTCGCCAGCCAATCACAGGGCACATAGAGACAAACAGTCGCACTCAAAATCACACTTCGAGGCAATTTTTAGAATGTCCAATTAATGTTGTATGTATTTGGGATATGGGAGAAAACTCACGCAGGCACGGGGAGAACACACAAACTCCACACAGGCGGGACTGGGATCGAACCCAGGTCCTCAAAACTGTGAGGCCAACGCTTTACCAGCTGCTCCACCGTGTCGCTGACCAAATATCTTAAATATCAAATTTTTGTCGCTGTGTGAAATTGGCTCCGCTGGCGACAATAAAATGGTGACTTCAAACCAAAATGGCGGCAGACTTCCTGTGTCTTTTGGGGCGTGGCTGCTCGAGTTTTTTGTTTGTGTATGGAGTGGGGGGGGGGGGGGTCTCCTCATAATAGACATGTCTACCAAATTTTGCAAAGTGAAACTGACTTTCAGATCCGAATTTCTCAAGACGCTTGTCGGGGGCGCACGTGGCAGGTTGCGAAGGTCTATCGAGTAGAACCCGATACACTCCCAAGCCGCCCCGCGCTCAGTTTCCGCTCACTAGCGCCCCTCCGAGGCCCCCGGTGTCACGTTTCCGCTTGTAACTCGAGCGAGAAGCTATCCGGTTCGTCTTCCTCATCCTGTACCTCACGCTCCTCTTGCCATGGTTGCCGAGCAACGGCCATCGGGTTCTACTGTACTGTACTGTACTGTACTGTGCTGCGTGTGTCTGTGTGTGTGTGTGTGTTTCGGGCTGGTTCTGATCAAGAAGATAGACAAGCTGTAAGTGGCTTAGAGAGCTCGGCCGTGGCTCCACTATTAATACCGTGGTAAGCTGTGTTTGTACACATATTTATAATCACGCACATTAAGACACACACACACACACAGCCTGTCTTTTTTGTAGGGTCTAGAGCTATATGTAGTATTCCTGATCTATTTTGCTGTAGGATGCAGCTGCTTTTGTATGGGTTAGACCACAGGTATCAAATTCAAGGCCCGGGGGCCCAATCCGGACCACCATGTCATTTTATGTGGACCGCGAAAGCAATCGTGTGTCGATTTTAATCATTTTTCAGAAAATGTATTTTTTTGGTTTAGTTTTGTTAGTGAGTCCCCTTTTAAAATGACTTGAACGATGGTTCGAGGTCAAACTTTTGTTTTTATTATTTGCTTCAGATTTCAGAACTGATTATCCATCAAATTGTTGTGTAATAATATGAGACAGTCATACTTTTATAGTCACAATGAACACAAACTACAATGTGATCTTGAACTTGACACCACTGGTCTAGACCATGTTGGTGTGGGGTCTAGAACTACGTTTGTTTTGATCTTGGTTCATGGTTCGTGGTTTACATAAATGTGATCTTTTTCGGGTTCCAGTGGGTATCTGCAGGGCTGGTTCTTTCTGTCTTTGTACCTCATCAGTTTCACACCCCACCCCCACCCCATCCAGCACTGCAGTGACCGAGACCATAAACATCGGAAACAAGAAAAAAAAATGAGAAACAAACCAGAAAACAGCGATGTAGTTGATTGTAGCTCACGTTTGATATTTTGATGATGATGATGAATGATGTTCGATGCTGTTGTGGGTCTGCTCCGCTTCTCTGCTGAGTCACTGTTACTCAGCACTTCTGTGTGTGTGTGTGTGTGTGTGTGTGTCCTTATTTAGCTTATTCTACTGCGGCTACATAAATTGTGTCATTCTATATTGTGTCACCAGTCAGAGCAGAAAAAATTAACATAAATTCACTTGTGGAACACCACAAGCTGCTTTCATTGAGCTAGTTTTGGTGTACCTAATGTTGTGTCTGAGAAAAGAGGGTCGTCAAGCTGGAGTGAACATAAGGGATTGGGGGAGTGGGGGGGGGCAGCCTGAGGGCGTGACAGTGCATTGTGGGATACGATGTCCTATTTGTTGCACGTTTTGCCACGCGCGTGAAAGGAATCAAACGGGTGAAGTGCAAGAAGAAGTCGTCGAAAAGAGAGCTGTTACGTAAGATCATTGCGCAATCTGGCCACGGTGCATTCAGGTGATCTCGCTGCTGCCACCGCCACCACCGCCGCTGCCGTGTGTTTGTTCCCAGCTGGTGTTTATCGTCCTGAGCAAGATGGAGGTCAAACTGTGAGGCCGGCCCACTTAGAATTCAGGTTGACCCGAACTTCCCTCTTTCTGCTTCAGTCACGTCTCCCCCCAAATCCCAATTATAAAATTATACAAAAGATTTACACATGTAAATATCAAATATTGAAGCCGTTGGCAACATCTAAACATTTAAAGTCCCAACGGTTGAGTTTTGTAAAAAGCTTTCATACAGTTTTGTTTTATCATTGTCACCTTTAAAAACATTTTTTTTCTCTCTAATGCATTTTTTGTTTCCTTTTTTATTCCATAAGAAAACAATTATGTAGCATTTTCAGCTTTATTTTTCTCAATCTTTTCCGTCAATGTTCTGTCAAATTTTCCTGGCACATTTTCTTTTCTTTTTTTTTTTTTTTTGGAGCATTTTTCATATTTTGGGGGAGGCGACGGTGAAGACTTTAAATAATTCCTTTTCTTTCACATTAGTTTGCGTTTGGATCATCTTTAAAGCTATTTTTAATTCTTCCTTTTTGGCGATATTTTTATCCTTCTTTTGTCCAATTTTTCTATCATTGTAATGCAATATATGCAACGTTTTTTTCCTTTTTTCTGGCCATAGACAACAAAGCTTCAAACTCTAAAAGTCAAAGATTCGCCAACCTTTGTAAGTTTCTACTGACGAGTCAAATAAATAGAATTCAGCACCACGGTCAGCTCCACTTGCCTCCAGCTCCTCGGTAGAACTTTTGACTTTTGAGCTCTTCCCTTCCATGTGATTTAATTTATGAGTTAACGTACTAGTTTCCTGTTTTTTTCTGGCATTAAGTCATCAAAACTTTGCTCTCATGCGTCGCCCACGTGCAAAAGCAACTGTGATGCATTGCCTGTCTTTGAGGTTCAAATTTAGTAGCCAGTGAGCAAACTCATTAGTTTGTCTTTGAAGGACTGCTGGAAATTGTCAAATTTAAACCCAGAATGTCTGCTTTGGAACCAAAAAACTTGGCGTCTTGAGAGTTTTTTGTGGATTTCTTCATGATCGTCATGACTACCGAGTTGTCGGTGAAAGTGGTTTCGGGGGCGGGATTTTCACAACGTTTGGTCAAGTACTTCGCATGTTTGTTGGCCCTAACATGGCTGCTCTGGATCCAAAATGGCCGACTTCCTGTGTCTTTTCGGCCAGGGTTTCTTGAGACTTTTTTTTGTGGGTGCTCCCGTGGTACACATATCTACTCATTTTTATTTTGCTAAAGTAAACTGGCTTTGGGGGCTGAAATTTGAAAATGTTCAGTCAGGCTCTTCCCTCAACTCATTTGTGGACCCTGAAAATGCCACTTCAGATCAAAATGGCCGACTTTCCGTCTTTTTTTTTTGGGGGGGGGGGCATATGGCCTCTTTTCTTTTATAGGCACATTTGATGTGGCGAAGTGAAACCAGCTCTCCATGTTTCCTTTTTTTTTAATTGCTCTCTGCAGGCTGCTTCAAGTGTCTCACTACTGCCCGACACTGCCACCTTGTGGCTTTCTTGTGCCATGCCCGTTGTTGTATAGCTCTCTCTCTCTCTCCCTCAATACATCTGGAAATTAATTAAACACTTCGCTTTAAATAAATAAATAGATACATTTCTTACTTGGATTTTTTACAATATATTTTATATTTTTATCTATTTAATTATTTTATTTTATTTTATAATATAATCAAATCAATCAATCAAATCAAAAGTCTTTATTGTCATTATATGCTGTCCATACAATGAAATGATGAGTGCCTCTCCACAAGGTGCAATGAAATGGAATTTTTAAAAAATGCAGCAGTATTCTTGAAAATCACTCGTTATCATTTCCTCGACTTTTTCTTTGTCGCATATTTACTAAATGTTTTTGGGTTTTTTTCCCCCTCCCTGCAGGTGACGTGTCTGCAGGACTTTTTTGGCGACGAGGACGTGTTTGTGGCATGCGGACCCGAAAAGCTCCGTTACCAAGACGACCTGATGCTGGACGAGACTGGTGAGATTTTTGCTTGTATATTGTTTATGACATTTAGTGTATCTTATTTCGCTATGTGGTCCAAATTTTAACAAGTGTATTATTTTAACATTGCGACTTTTACACTGAAAAACTTTTTTTCTTGTCATATTACTTTAATTCAGAAAAAAATATTGGCTAATTATTATGTTCTTTTTTCCAAGACCGTTTTTTTTTCATCAAACCATCTCTCAAAATTATTTTTTGTAATGTCGTGACTTTTGCCCTAAAATGTTAAATTCAGACATAATGTATTAATATTGTGATTTTATTCTTGAAAATCTTATTCATATTTCAAAACACTATTGTTGGTATATACTGTAAGTATCTAACTATTGTCTTAATACTGTGACCCCCCCCCCAAAAAAAAAATAAACAAAAGGCAATTCTTGTAATACTGTAACTTATTACCTTACAAAAAAATTGAAACTTTACATGAAAATAGGGCGTCGTCTTTGAGAGGGGAAACGACCCCCCCCTCTTCAACTCGGGCCGCAGTGTGTCGCTGTCTGCCTTCCTTTCCCTTCCGCGTCGTCGCCAGCTCTTCCTCTGCCCGCAATCACAATTCCGCCAGTCGTACGCAGTCAGACAATTCATGACACTATTTCATTTTTTTCTTTGAACCCCCCCCCCCCCCCCCAGTCCCCCCACAAAATCTAATTGAATCAGATATAATACTCATCAAGGCGGCACGGTGGAGCAGTTCTAAAGCATTGGCGTCACAGTTCTGAGGTCCTGGGTTCAATCCCGGATCCGCCTGTGTGGAGTTTGCATGTTCTCCCGTGCCTGCGTGGGTTTTCTACAGGTACTCCGATTTCCTCCCACATTCCAAAAACATGCAACATTAATTGGACACTCAAAATTGCCCCTAGGTGTGATTGCAAGTGCGGCTGATTGTTCTCGATGTGCCCTGCGATTGGCTGGCAACCCGTTAAGAGCGCACCCCGCCTCCAGCCCATTGACAGCAAGGATAGGCTTCAGCACTCCCGCGACCCTTGTGAGGATAAGCGGCCAGCAAAATGGCTGGGTGGATAATCCTCATTGACAAAAAATTTGACTTCATCATGAAAAAAACATTTTACAGATGCTTTAGAAATGTTTGATTCATTATAAGTCAAAACATTTGACCATTTATTCTATAATGTTCTCATTCATTATAATTAAAGGCATTATTGTTAAAACAAACAGAAGATAAGAATTCATTATTTTATTAAAATAAATATTCTGAAATACCTATGTAATCTGTCAAATGTATAAAATAATTTGTTAATTATTTGTAATGAATTCAATTATTCACCATACAATTTAAAAATCTGAATCATTATGTAATATGTGTAAAATGATTATAAATAGCCAAAATTTGAAACTAAATTATTGTTCTTTCATTGACACACAATTTGTCATAATAGTTTTTGGTTTCATTCATGAAGAAACTGGTTAATTCATTATGATTTCATTAATTTTAAGTTATATGACAAGAATGTGAAAATTAATTGTTTCATTATGAAAATAAACAATTCTACATCTGCATGTATTAAATGAATGTCTCCTTATATTGAAATGAATTACAAGTATGACAAAATATTCATCTTTTTGAAAACCCCATCTACGAATTACACGGCACATCTCTTTTCAAAACGCGGCCCCCGAGCGCAGAATTTTCCACCTCGCCACAAATATGCGCATATTTGCATGATTGCGTGCGCAACAAGTCCCCACGGCGCAACCCTGACCGAGCGTCAGACGTCCACGTCGTCCGGGCAACATGCGCTTTGTGAGCCTCCTCCACGTATGACACAATGATGAGGCGGCGGCAGCCTCAAAGTACAAAGCCCCGCGACGCGCGCTAGCATGCTAACAGTCTCGCGGTCGCGCAATAGCGACAAAACAAAGGCAGCTCAGTGGTTCCGGCACTCCGCTTATATTGGACTCAGAGGCGCTTTGCACTTGCAATATTGCAATATTTGACTTGTGAAGCCGCGGCCGCCCTGGCGCAATCCGACGCGAGCCCGGCTGCCATTCTGCGCCTGTGGCCTCGCCCGGCCCGAGCAAAAAAAAAAAAAGGAAAGATGGCGCCAAATTAAATGAGGTGTTACATAAATAGGTTGACTATTGACATCAAACAAGTAGAAACCAAATGACGCAAACAAAACAAAAAACAAAGAATCAATAATTCATTCAGGACTATTACATGTCATAAAATATTTATATTATAATGAAGATATTGTAAATTATGAATAAAGCTTCAAACATAAACAAATCAGGAAGAAAAATGAATAATCCATCAAAGTGTTGAATTACAAAGAATGAATTACAATGATATTAAATGAGAAATATTAATTTTAATAAAACTAACAAAAATGTACAAAAACAGAAATGAATCACTCTCTGGGAAATGGAATCCAATAAAATAATATTTTTACATCAAAATAAATATTAAATGATCCATTGATTTTAAATATTTCTTAATGTAATATTTACTAGCTAAATGTGTAAATATGTTTTTTTTCATATAATAATAATAGTAGAAAAAGCTCCTGACCGTTCTTGCGGCATTCACTTATGTATAACGCATTTATTTATTTATGACTTCTGGTCAGAACATATATTGAACAAATATTGATTTGGGTTACTGCTGCCCATTCTTGCTGCCGTTCACGTTCACTTCTGTCCATATACAATATTTTTATTCAATGTACGCGCGCGTATCGTTAACCTAATTGCATTACTGCCCAAGTCAATTTTGAATGCTTTTGATAAACAAGGAAGAAAAAAAACAACAACAACAAATTCAATCAAGGAGAAGAGTCGACTTACGGATGACCGTGACCTGAGATAAATGGGGGAGGGGCTTGAGGTTGGGGGGGCTTGGGGGCAGAAAGTGGCCGCCAAGTTTACCGAGACGGTTTTTGATCTGATTGTTCTGCTAGTCCACTTGGCCGCTGTAGTTAAACTCCAACGGACTTGGTTCTGTTGTGTTGCGCGGCAGAGTGCCGGATCATGCGGCCCATCAACTATGCCAAGATGTCTTCCATCCGAGCTTCCCCCAAGGCGTTGATCCAGACCCGGCGCAGCAAGTCCCCCGCGTCCGGTAAGAAAACCACTCCAGTCTCGTTCAAAAGAAGCGTTATTATTATTATTATTATTTAATACAGGGTTCAGCAACCTTTTTGAGGCTGAGAGCTACTTCGTGAGCACCGATCGTATGAAGGCCTACGTGACTTGTTAGTGGCAAATTTCAGACTCAGTTCATTACACGTACATAAAATATTTCTGTTTTAATTTATTGTAGTAAATGACATTAAAGGTATTTTAAAATTTTAATTCACATAAGCAAGTCAAATTCAGAATTTAAAGCACAAATAATGGTAAGAATTTGTGGCCTATGGTATTTTTAGAACATACCTCGCGGGCTACCATTCGCCCACGCGTTGGTGACCCCTGATTTAATATATATTGTATATATTATAATAATCAACCAGTTCAGGGTGTACCCTGCCTCCTGCCCGTTGACAGCTGGGATAGGCTCCAACACTCCCCGCGACCCTCGTGAGGATGAGCGTCTAAGAAAATGGATGGATGGATGGATGGATGGATGGATATTATAATAATGACTATCACGTCATCAATGAATAAAACGTGAAAACATTTCTTTGTTCACAAGGAAAAGTTGTGAGAAATTACAAATCAAATTCGATCCATTTTGCCAGGGTGTGAAGAATTTTGCTCAATGTTCAAAATGTAATTTTGTAGTTCTTAAAGGTTATGTTATTATTATTTCCTCAGTCATTGTCAGAAAAAAAGGTCAACCCGAACAAATTAATTTTTTTCCCTATCTTAGAATTTTAGATATGGATCTTTATTGTCAGAATTGAATTGAAAATCTATATATTCACTATTATTATTATTATTCCTATTATAGTAGATCTGATCTTTCCTTGTCGTTTATCAAAAGTAAGTAATAAATAAATGCGTAAAACGGATAAATAAATAGATAAATACATTTTAAAATGGACTAATAAATGAATGAATGAATAAATAATTAAATAAATAAGCAAACACATTTTTAAAAATAGGTAAATAAATACATAAATTTAAAGTATTTAAATTTAAAAATATGACAAAGAATATGGAAAAATTGTTTCAATTTTACCAGCTTTCAGTCACAATCTTAACAAGATCTTTTGCTTTTTTTGGGGGGTCGATATCCATATTTTGGCCCAAAACACGTTCATCTGTGACGAACCACAGAACATGTCTCCTTAAGTGTGCGACGTGTGATGGCTGGACATTACCACGGTGTTTATACTAGTATCATGTTGTTTGAAGAGACAAACATGACACCTTCAGGCATCTGGAAATTGCACCCAAGGATGAATGGATCGTGCGTGTCCCAAATTGTCTTCCCGATATCTTGGCTGATTTCTTTTGACATTGCCACGATGTTACCCAAAAATAATCGTGTGCCTTGTTGAAATAATTCCACCTGAATGTGGTTAGAGACAAACAAAGTTTATAATAGCGTCTTTCCCCAAATGGTGTGAAATATGCGTCGTTTTGACAACGTTTTCCGCTGCCGTCTCATGATTATGATTATTCTATTACCCTAGTGTACTATGATGGTTGCGGTTCCCGATGTGTTGCTTTTGTGTTTAGCATATCTCATTAGCATGGGAAAATGTTGCTTCTGCAGGAGGTCATTGTGTGTGTGTAGCATGCATAATAGGCATTGAAATGATATCCAAAGGGGAGGAAAAAGGCAAACGGGGACCGAAGGTTGTGTGCTGACTCAATCCTGCAGCTGCGGAAAGTCACAAGCATGAAAAGTGCATCACGGGTAGCGGTTGACGCGCGAGTCCTCCGAGCATCGACTCGCATTGCGCGCGCGACAATGAGCGTTTGTAACGGATTGTTCTCTTGGCGCTGACACCGCCGCTCGCGCGCCCAAAACGTCCGTCTGTGGCTTACGGTCGTCCTCGGTGTCCCCGCGGCGTCTGGATTGAGTCGGGAAGATTTTTGAGAGATGGGGGTGCTGGGGGGTGGGGGGGGGGGGTAAAGGTTACGAGACTGAGTCATAACACCATCTGATGCGGCTGCTGGCTCACAGGGGCTAATGAGAACACGTGTGTGTGTGTGTGTGTGTGTGCTAGCCGTCTTGTCTTTGCGCAGTTGTGAGGTTCGTGGAATGATTCACGGGGTGTGGGGGGGTGGGGGCAGAGCATCACGTTCACGGCGCATGGGGGCTCTTGAAGGCAGCCAAAGCAGATGGTGTTTGGTGTCAATTCTTCTTTTCCTAGACTTGTGCAAGTCTGAACTCTGCACTAAACTTTGTCCTCATGACTGCAGGGGCAAAAAAAAAAAAAAAGATTATATATTTGTGTGTGGGGGAAGAAAGTTCTTGTTTTTCTGCACTTGTGGGGTGTGAACTTTTTGGTTATCTCTCTCTTGGGTGGCATGGTGGCGCAGCTGGAAAGCGTTGGCCTCACAGTTCTGAGGACCCGGGTTCGATCCCGGCCCTGCCTGTGTGGAGTTTGCATGATCTCCCCGTGCCTGCGTGGGTTTTCTCCGGGCACTCCAGTTTCCTCCCACATTCCAAAAACGTGCAACATTAATTTGACACCCTAAATAGCCCCAAGGTGTGATTGTGAATGTAATTCTCTCCATGTGCCATGCGATTGGCTGGCAACCAGTTGAGGGATGTGCCCCGCCTCCTGCTGGTTGACAGCTGGGATAGGCTCCAGCACTCCCCGTGACCCTTGTGAGGATAAGCGGCTAAGAAGACAACACATCCCAAAAATTTCCAATAAAACCATGGATAAATTATTACAATATATATATATATTCTAAATATTGTGGCACAAAATCACACAGGTACTGTCAATTTTAAGACATGGGGTTACTGATCACACCCTGGAGTAAAGGGTTCTCAGTAATTGCTCATTTACATGACACAGGACTGCCCCATAACACCGGACTGCCTTTTGCCATTCAGTTCTTTGTTCGCAAATGAAGGAGTGATTATGTAGACTGCTACCTCATGCTAACTGCTAGTAAGACACCGACTTCCTGAGCTTCCGAGAGCTTCCCCAACGCAGGGAGTGTTCACGGGGGGAGCCGGGGTGTTAACAGACTGACCCACTTTAACGCTTTGAATAAGACTACGCCTAACATCATGCCCTCGTCTTGGAGTCCTGCATTTGGGTCCAACCCCGCACCGTTGGTTCATGAGAACTTGTAAGGAGCAAAAATGCCCAAATTTTGACCGACTATCAGATGTGTGCATCCCACTTGATCGACTGCTGTTTTCTTTTAGTTGACACTCAATGAGGAGTATTGAAAATTTGCGATAGTAGATATTGAACAGGTTCAACGTTTGATGTTCAACCCTGATGGGACAGTACAATCGCTCGGGATTATCGTTTGAGGCACCCGATAATGGGGCCTCTCCTGGCTTTTTATCCCAAGGGACAAAAAGGGCTCAAAATCGGCTCAATTTTCAGTACGCGTGTGCTTGTGAAGTGTGTGCGCACGTGTGAGTGGCCCGCCGTCGCCACGGCAACACGTAGCCGCTACACAGCGGCGCGTCCATATATGTCAAGAACTTCCTGGCCCATCGCTTGAGTCAGTTCTGGTAAACCTTCTTCCTCATCCTCATCATGTTCTGGGGCCTGTTGTTGTTGTCTGTGTGCTCGTCATCTCCTCCAATGTGCCTAATTTGTAATTCCTGGAGCTGCTTTTTCTATCGAGCTCCGTTTTGTTTTGCTCATCCCGACACCCGAGCCGGTCCAGTCGCGTATTTGTGCTCACGACCAGAACAGCAACGGTCACATAACGCTCGCGTGACAAATCAAAATAAGAGCCTCCCTGTTGTTCTGCTCCAGTGCTCTAGGTGGCAGTAAGACACATTTGTCGCACAATAGCAACATAACAGTAAGGAAGAAATATTAATTAACACACATGCTTAATCTGATGCTGCATGCGCCGATACAATATTACAAATGTACACACAATCACAGCAGTCTCTTGGATTTTAATAAAAAAGATCAATAACTCCCACAAACATAACCAAAAAACAACAATATAAACATCTCTACCTATTTAATATACATAATAGTAATGATATATATTTATATCAATACTACTTGCTCCCATATTATCATAAATCAATTGTTGGTATTTTGTTTTGGACATTGTTTCAGGTCCGCAGTCAGTCTGTTCCATACTCTTACTCCAGTTTTTGATATTTTAAATTAATTTAATTTAATTTATTTTAAATTACAGAATTTGCATTTTTTTTTTCATTGCGATTCTTAATTTTTTGGGATCCTAAAATTGACCCTGTCTGTTCATTCATTTGTATTTTTGTTTTCTTTTTTTGGTTGTAGTTTCTCCAGACGAGTAAAAACGTTGCGCCGTTTGAAATCCCGCAATAGTAGTGATGCTTTTGTTGTTTTTTAATTTGCGGATTCACGTGTTCAAAAAAAAAAACTTACTTTATGGATTCATAATTTGTGGGGTTTTCAAATGAGATTTTTAAGTTAGTGGTTTAGGATTCCAAAGTATTTCATCGACAAACGTGTTTACAAGCTCAATTATCGCACTCCTGTACTACTCCAAAATTCCTCTCACGTCACTGAACGGCACGTGTTCGCCACTCGGCTATGACATCATCACCCGCAAACAATCCTGCTCCCCGATTGGTCCACGCTTCCGTCTTCGCTCCCTTTGGCGACCAATCGACATTTTGTTTTTACAAATGTGGAAATAATTCATCGTGGCGGCGATGTATTGTCATCCGCTGTCCTCACTCCCTCCCTCCCTCACTCCCTCCCTCCCTCCCGCCGTCTCTCTCTTCCTCCATCCCTCACTGTCTTGGCTGTGTGTGCATCACGGTATTGTGCAAGGGTCTCTCTCTCTCTCTCTTTCCCTCCCTCCCTCCTTTGTGCCCGTCAGTGTACTACAGCGCCGCCGACGTCTTCCCATTCACCACTTTAGTAGCCAGGCAGCTGCTCCTCTTCCTCCTCGTCCACCCGCACTGTGCTCCTCATCTTCATCATGCCGGGCGAGGAAGGTACAGATGTCTTGATGCGTGTGTGTGTGTGTGTGTGTGTGTGTGTGTGTTATGTGTGCGTGTGTGTGAGGGTCCAGCCCCGAAATTGCGACGGCTCGGACGACAAAGTCATTTAAACGTGTTGTGTAACATTCCGTGTGTGTGTGTGTGTGTGTGTGTGTGTGTGTGTGGCTGGGTTTCATCAATGAAGAAGCTTGTTGTCATGCAACGATGATGATCAACGATGAAGATGAAGTTTGTGTGTGTGTTGTGTAACGTCTATTTTTGTCTGCTGTGGACGGCCACTGGTGAATTATACAGACACAAAGTTGGGTTGATTGCGGTGGGTGGGGGGGAGTAAACAGGACACATCAAAAGAATGTGATTACCATCTGTGTGTGTGTGCAAGCGCCGGTATAAATATACCCGGTAGAAATATCGGATAGTTAGATAAAGGTTTCCAGTTTTTCAAATGAGAGCTTCATCGACGGGTTTTTGTGTTTCAAATGAAGGGTTTTCTGTCTGGGTTCAGCCTCCATGCCAGATTTAGGGTCCGAAGTGAGGGTTTCGAGCGCGGCTCCAGGTTTCAAATCGTTTTGGGTTTTTTTTTAAGACTGTGCGAGGGTTTCAAAAAGGAGTGTGTTGAGACCAGGGTTTTGCTTCAAATCAGGGTTAGGGTTTCGAAACCCGGGTTTGGCGTTTGATTCCGGGGGTTTTGGTTTTCACGTGAGTCCCAAGGCAGGTTGAAAAGGAGGGTCTCAGGGGAAGGTTTTTCCATTTTCCAGACAACGGCTGGAATTTTAATATGGATTTGAAGACAATGGTTTGGGTTTCGAAGGGGAGGTGTCAAACCCGTGGCTCGGGGGGGGTGAGGGGGGCGAGTCGGGCCCACCGCATCATTTTATGTGGCCCGCAAAAGCAAATCACTTCTGTTATTTGCGTTAAAATCTGTGGCAAAATTTGAATTTGCCGTGTGAAATAAATAATTACATTGAGAGGGAAGTTTGCAAGCAGTTTTTTTCCTGTTGCCAAACTTTTTTTTTTTACATCATAAAAATCATATCATATCATAGCTCAGCTGGTACAACGTTGGCCTCACAGTTCTGAGGTCCCGGGTTTGATCCCGGACCCGCCTGTGTGGAGTTTGCATGTTCTCCCCATGCCCGCGTGGGTTTTCTCCGGGCACTCCGGTTTCCTCCCACATCCCAAAAACGTGCAACAATAATTGGACTCTCTAAATTGCCCCTAGGTGTGATTGTGAGTGCAGCTGTTTGTCTCAATGTGCCCTGCGATTGGCTGGCGACCAGTTCAGGGTGTACCCCGCCTCCTGCCCGTTGACAGCTGGGATAGGCTCCGCCACTCCCCGCGCCCCTCATGAGGATAAGCGGCAAATGAAAATGAATGGATGGATGGATAACCTGAGCAATGAGCAAACTATTATCTTGACTTTTGGTTTCAAAAGTATTTATCCATCAAGATTTGCGTTAACATTATTCTATGATGATGCAAAGAGTGGACCTGGTTACAATCCTCATTGAGCGTAAAGGAAATACCATTTGGTACATACATACGCCGCTGTGGAAAAGCCGCAAGTGCACACATTGAAACTCACATTGAAACACGAGATATTTACAAAGATGGTAGACAGAAAGAGTTTAGTGCTAGCTGATGCTAGTGCTAATGCTAGCCCTCATGCTAAAATAAAACTTACCGCTAAATATCAATGAGACACGCCAGTAACACAGCAGCAACACGCTAGCACAGCGCTAACGATAACAAGGCCGGTAAAAGTCACTTCCTCGGCACATATATTCCACCAGTCTCACTCTCGCATTTTCCGCTCGAGTGCCCCCTTGCGGCCGTTAGAGAAAAAAAAAAAATGCTCAAATTAGCCGCACCACCGCATAAACCGCAGGGTTGAAAGCGTGTGGAAAAAGGTCGCGGCTTGTAGGCCGGAAATTCCGGTATTTATCATTTCACAGCGATCGCGGCCTTTCCCGGGGAGCCGTAACTACACTGTGAGGTGGGCTATAAAGAAGGGTTCGGGTTTCAAGCGACGATTACGGTTTTATATACTTTCCACGGCAAAGGAATCTATGTTGTGATCATAAACGGGAAGATGCGAGTGAATCTCGCCGCCCGCCCCTGCTATTTCCCACGTGTCCCCCTCACGCACTCTTGCTCCATTTTCTGCGCTTTCCCTCCAGTGAATGGGACGCCGGCCAGTCAGCTGTCCACGCCGCCGCAGACGGCGAAGTCTCCCAGCCCCTCCCCCGCCAGCCCGGCCACCCTCAGCCAACAACGGCGGGTAAGGATTTCATTTTAATTTCCTGCAAATAATGCGTTTTTGTTCACTTATCGATGCCGGCATCGTATAGCGACAGGCAGAATGATTTGATGCGCTTCCACTAGAGGGCAGAAGGCGCAATTAGCTCGCGTCTCCGTCGCTTTCTGTTCAGCTACACGGACCCATCTGGTACATTTGAGAGTCAAATCGGGACGAAAGCGCCGTCGTTATTTCAGTGTACTGCATATTTAACTGCATCGCTGCTGTCGTGTGACTAAACCACGCTCTATGTTAACAGGACACGGACAAAGACGAGCGTAGCCCGACTACATCTTAAACCGACATCACGGCGCATCTATGAATATTCTTTGTTGTTGTTTTTTTGTTGTTGTTTCTTTTCTTTTTGTGTAGTTGTCCATCACGTCATGTTTCCACCAGACGCCCTTCGCTAGGTGTAACTTGTACTCGTGCTAATTTGTGCAATATGTCATGTCACAATGTGTTTTTTCGTTTGTTTTTTCAGTTTGACATGCATCGTGCGTGCGGTGTTTCATTTTGTTTTTGTATCAAAAGGCGAAATGGGGCGGAACAAATCATGACCGTCAAACCCCCAAAAAAAACCATAACACGACAAATTTTAAGAGCTTGGTTGATAGGTGGCACCAAATGGAACCACAAAGGGAGGTCATAAAATCCAGAGGGTTGAGTACACCGATGATATCACAAATGATCCCGGTGATCGATTGGTGGCCCCTAATTAATTTAGGGCCCCTCTGAGAAATCAATTACCGTATTTTTCGCACTATAAGGCGCACCGGATTATAAGACGCATAGAACAGATGCAACAGTAGAAGCTGGGGTTATGTAATGCATCCATTAGATGGAGTTGCTCGAAAGGTTCAGTATTGATCCATATATAAAGCGCACCTGATTTATAAGGCGCACCTTCAATGAATGGCCTATTTAAGACTTGTTTTCATATATAAGGCGCACCGCATTATAAGGCGCATAGAATAGACGCTACAGTAGAAGCTGGGGTTACGTAATGCATCCATTAGATGGAGCTGCACTAAAGGCTCAGTATTGACCCATATATAAGGCGCACCTGATTATAAGGCGCACCGTCGGCTTTTGAGAAAATGAAAGGCTTTTAGGTGCGCCTTATAGCACGGAAAATGCGCAACCCTTTTGTTGCTTTGAGAGCAGCAAAGCTATAAAATGGAGATGCAGAGCGATAACGGAACCACGCTGGTGTCCGGAAGATGCCGGGCGCATCTTTGTATATCAGGTGGGTTTTTATGATTTCCGTATCAAATAAGCGAAATCTATTGGAAACGATTGGATTGATTTACAGAACCGCCAACGAACAATCTTTGTCCCGCTCAAACGAAAAAGGAGGTCCAACAAGGTCGACAAGTTTCCGCTTGGATGTTGTCAAGCGTTTTAGCTTGTCGCATTTCGAACGCAAGCGTAGCGAATCGCGAGCTGCGGCGCGCGGCGTCGAGGGGCCCGCCGCCGTTATCGCCGCCGCGCAGGTCCGCCGAGCTGTACCGACGCGTCGCTCTCGACTCCCGCTCGGGGAATCTTAATTCCCGCCGCTCCCGCGGAGGCGATTTAGCGTGACGCAATTTCTGCCGCGCTGCTGTCATGTCGCAAATGTTGCAATTTTAGCGCTCAAATATCCAATTTTCAAAGTTTGATGCAGCCGGAGATTCCGCAGAAGATGACACCAGACAAATGCGGGAAGTGTAGCAAAACCATCGCCTCGAGTTGATGACCAGCTCTGAAAAATCAAAGCGGAGAATGATTGATTTTATAATTCTAATCAAAGGCCTCATCGCCCAATTTATTTGTACGTGTGACCTTCTTTTGTCAAAATATTAAAGGACAGTTCATGACACTTTCATGGATACCACAAAAAGCTTGTCTGATGGATGGATTTTATTCATAACACCCGAATAAAACGACAAAGCAACGCTCATTAGGCTTTTGGACGTTTGACAGTTTTATTGCGTGTTTTACTTTTTAACGGGGTCAGAAATCCATCACCAGAACCTGCCGTACTATAGAAGCGTAAAATATTTAAATGAAACCATTAAGGGCCGCAGCCTTGGAATTTATGACTTCCCATTTATGACGTGTACGGGCTTTCCTGTTCCGCCATAAATCCATCGGAGGTTCTCGATTTTGTCTATAAGAAATTTAATTGATTATTAAACAGGGGCCATAAATCATCCAGCAGCAGCGAGCTGTATACTTTCAAATTTGGCAGAATCAATCAAAAGCAAGCCATATTATTATAGGATGTACATCTCAATTATGTACAGAACGACCCACGTGAAGACGTCGTCGTCGTTCCGTTCGCCGCACGCGCCCGATCATAGATAACGTCGCGGCGTCGTGTTTTCCGCACGCTCGAGTGCCCCGATTTTTATGAATCGGCGCCGGCCTCGCCCACTTCCCGCGACGCTCCGCCGTCTCGTCGGCATTCCGAGCAGATTTGCCGGCGTCGCTCCGAGGTTGGCCGCCGTCTGCTCGCGCTGTTAAGTGTGGGAAAAGAAAAAGAAAAACAAAGCAAAAAAAAAAAAAAAAAAAACGTGCGGCTGCCATAAATCACGGGAACACACCGCTGTCAGCTCCTCATCCTCACCGTGTTGTGTGCGGGCGCCATGACTCACCATTTATTTTGTGTTTGTGTGAGAGAGTGTGTGTGTGTATTTGTCATAATATTGTGTTGAAGCACATTTGAGGAAGGTCATAAAATGACCAAAGAAAAAGAAAAAAAAAAATACAAATCGTCCACATTTGTTTGTCGAATTGTTGTTGTTTTTTTTTGGTTCATGTTTTAATTTCCATTTGTCTGTTGTCATTAAATTGTCATTTCATTTGCACACATTTCTTGTTTTGTGTTTCATTTCATCTTTTCTTTTATTGTGTACGTCGCACAAACGCCGTCAGCACGTTTCGAGTAAATATGTAATATTTCATCGACCTCTCGACTCAAAACTCAACGAAGGAAGAGGACAAACGTCCAACATAGCTTGCCGCAATGGCATCTTTTATTTTGGCGGGAACATATTTCAAACTGATAGCGTTTTGACGCACATGAATGTAATTACAATTTAATTAATTTTGTGTAATTACATCGTGCAATTTCAAAGGAGACCATTGACCCAAAACACTTTATTTGTATATTTATATTTGCACACATTTCTTGTTTTGTGTTTCATTTCATGTTTTCTTTTATTGTCTACGTCGCACAAACGCCGTCAGCACGTTTCGAGTAGATATGTAATAATATTACATTGATTGCTTGACTCAAAACTCAAAAAAAGGAAGAGGACAAACGTCCAACATGACTTGTTGCCATGACATCTTTTATTTTGGCGGGAAGAGATTTCAAACTGATAGCATTTTGACGCACACGAATGTAATTACAATGTAATTAATTAATTTTGTGTATATCAACGCACAATTTCATACAAGACCGTTGACCCAAAACAAATACTTTATTTTTTTATATTTACATTTGCACAAATTTCTTCTTTTGGCGCACAAACGCCGTCAGCACGTTTTGAGTAGATATGTAATATTTCATCGACTGCTCGTCTCAAAACTCAATGAAGGAAGAGGACAAACGTCCAACACGACTTGTCGCCATGACATCTTTTATTGTGGCGGGAACATATTTCAGACTGATAGCGTTTTGATGCACATGAATGTAATTACAATGTAATTAACTAATTTTGTGTAATTACACCACACAATTTCAAACGAGACCGTTGACCCAAGGGAGGAAACGGATTTCTAATGAAGAGTTGTCACGCTAACACAAAATGGACGACCAAGAGGTGTTGACATTTCTTTTTAGGTAAAAAAAAAACGAAATGTTACAGTGCAATTCATAATTCAGAAAGTGAGTCATACGACTGGCGACGTGGCGCCGACTTGGTGTCTGGTGACCCGAATCCTTTCCCCATGTAGCCTTATCCCCCCCCCCCCCCCTTGCCGTTCTTGTCTTTTTTTCTTCTTCTCGGCGTCCAGCTGTCAGGGATCAGCGACGTAATCCCGTCGACCGCGTTGATCTTTTCCGACGAGCGCGCGATGGGATTTCTTTTGCCGTCTAGACGGCGGAAAGTCATCAAACGGCCTCCTGCGCAAACACGGCGCACTTTATTGCTTCTGCCTTCGCCCGCGTACGTCTTATTACTTGTTGTCTTGTTTGGGCGCCAAAACAAAGACCGATAACATTTTTATTTTATTTTATTTTTTTACAATTATTACTTTCTTTGTTTTGTTTTTGTTCAAGCAGTTAAAGTTGAGGGAAGGACAATCGCACTTACGTTTGTAACGTTCCTACGACTGTTTTCAACCACCTTCCCAACAATCCTATTCAACTCCACCTCTCGATCTTATTAACTTTATTCCTCTCATAATTTAGTTGATTATATTCGGCTTTGGGGGTCACTGTGGATCAGATGGAAAAGTGTTGGCCTCACAGTTCTGAGGTCCCGGGTTCGATCCCGGCCACGCCTGTGTGGAGTTTGCATCTTCTCCCCGTGCCTGCGTGGGTTTTGTCCGGGTACTCCGGTTTCCTCCCACATCCCAAAAACATGCAATATTAATTGGACACACTAAATTGCCCATAGGTGTGATTGTCAGTGCGGCTGTTTGTCTCCACGTGCCGTGCGATTGGCTGGAGGCCGGTTCAGGGTGTGCCCGGCCTCCTGCCCGTTGACAGCTGGGATAGGCTCCGCCACTCCCATGACCCTTGTGAGGATAAGCGGCTAAGAAAATGGATGGATATTTAACTTTTGATCCTTTGGTTTTTATCTTTGATTTGATCATTTCTAATTACGTTCATGTTTGATCTGATATTAATCAACAGTCTCTTTGATGTGATTGTTGTTTTTGATCGTTTCCTTTGATCTTACGTTGAGCCTTTGCTCGCGTCTTACCCTTTTTAACCACGGTTACCTTTGATCTCACCGTCATTTTTCACATCTTGTCAATGTCGTCCGCCGCGTTGCTCGCTCGCCGCCTCGATCGCTGTCGTAAGCGTCGAATCCGGCGGCGGCCTCGTGCGTTTTCCTCGTTAAGATGAACAACATCAGCGCTTCGTTTCGGTTCGTTCGGTTGTGACAGCAACCAGACGTTTCCCGCCGACATACGACATGAGCGTCACCCCCACCCCCCACCCCCAAATCCATCCCTCCGTCCCGGCAGCAGGAAGCGACCATATTCAGGCTTCTCCTCACCAGTTTCCATGGCAACAGTGTTTGTGGCAGGAAGAGAGCGGCTGCGGGAGAGGTGAGGAGGAAGAAGACAAAGAAGAAAACGAGCACTTTTACACTGAATGCTCCGCCCCCCCCCCCCAAAAAAAAAAACAATCTTACATAAGAGAAAGAAGCATTGAGGACATTTTTATTCTCACTAGGTCAAAAAGAAAGATGACTACGTCATTATATTTATGTAATATGTAATATCGCATTATTACATTCATGTAATAAATACAGGCCTGAATACATAGGAATGGGAATTGAGTTTATTAGTAATTTAATCCTTTTGAATTTAATTTGAAATGTACATTTGTTTAACTAACCCTAACCCATTCATTAACATTCATTTAATATTTTGGGTACAAATGAAACTTTGATTTTAAATTACCTCCATTAAAAAAAAAAAAAGTAGATTTTTTTTGGGTGATGCTTTTGCATTTATTTTGGATTTTGACATTTATGTAAGCACATTTTTAAGGGCAACGTTCCGAGCACGTCGCCGCCAGCCATCCCAATTAAGCTGAATATTTGACATCTAGAGCCGTCAATGGCAGTGAATGTAACGTTTTTGTTTTTAGAAACTTCAAAAACGCCCTTTTCCAAATATAAAATCCAGGTCCAGTCTTACTCGAGTGACGTCTCAAACCGCGTGTCAGGAACCAAGACAGGAGTAGAACGTAAACTTTGGCGCAACCGTTATTCACTTTGGGTTCGCTGTGATTTCGTCCGCAGGATTCCCGGGGCTCCTCCCCCTCTGCGTCTTCCACGCAAGCGTCCAGCCCGGTGAACAGCGACGGCGCAGCGACCGACGGTAAGGACGAGCTTTTTATCTGAATCTTTAATATCGTATGAAATCCTCGCAATTTTATTGATGACCATTTCTACTCCCTGCAGAGGAAGCGGTGGCGGACGAGGTTCCGTCCGTGGCGGACGAGGTTCCGACCGTCCCGGCTTACATTTCGGAGCGCTACAAGGTGGGCCGCATGCTGGGCGACGGCAACTTCGCGGTGGTCCACGAGTGCGCCGAGCACTCGACGGGACGCCATTACGCCCTCAAGATCATCAACAAGGGCAAATGCAGAGGCAAGGTCAGACCCTTCTCACCGTGACCTTGTTTGACCTTGTCGATTTTCGTGGTTATCCTTGATCACATCGGCGCGTTCGATCACATTGACGTTTGAGTTTGTCTTTTTTTTAACGGGTCTACCTTTGATCTTATGGGAAATTTTCAGCCACGTGTATCTCTTTATCTCATATAGGGTGTCAAACTCGCGGTTTCTCGGGGGCCACATTGTTGTTCCAGTTTCCATCAGAGGGCCGTTATGACTGTGGAACAAAAATATTGAATCATCTCATCATATTTACATCATCCATTTATGAACTAGTTTTGGAATCAGAAATCAAGGGTAATGTGTTTTTTCAACCATTCACGTTTTGTAACACAAAAATGCTTGGAATATCTCAACTTTATCATTTATGATCCATGACAACTTGAAATTTTGGTGCAGATTTTTACTAGCATCTTGGAAATTGACACTGTAGATTTGGCTTCGCGGGCCACACAAAATCATGTGGCGGGCCAGATCTGGCCCCCGGGCGTTGAGTTTGACACCCGTGATCTAATACATGGATCAGACTACAGGATTTTTGTCCCGATGTTGGCTCGGTTCGCTATCGCAGCTTTGCTATATCCCAGATTTGCGCTTACATATCTTGTCAGGAATGACAAAACGCTTTGTCATGTGACATAATTCCAGAATAACGTTTTTCGCGTCACAAATCTTAAATCCCAAAAGGAAAAAGTCTTCCATGTTGGATTTCTTCCATGCTGTGTAACATCAACAATAACTCTCTTTGTCGCCCTTGTCAATATTTCTTCATCAGAAAGAGGAATGAGTGGAACAATACAAATAAAAAAAAATAACGTTTACACATAAATGTTAGTGCTAGCACTAGCTAGCTATATAGCTAGCTTCATAACATTATGTTATTGATTTGCTAGCAGCATCACAAAAGTACGTGAAAATTACAGAACAGAAAGCCGAAACCATTCCCTTTGGAGCACCCAGAAACAAAACCAAAAACATTTTTTTCTCCTTTTTGTGATTATTATTATTTTAACTAATCATTGCTGCAATAAGAATTAGCACCGCCTCCTCCTCGATTGTTGTCATTGTCGCAATGGTAATGGTTACATCCGGGTGCGTTGACACGTTTTGCGGTCCCGCCAACCCCCAACAGCTTGATTTGAAAAAAAAAAAAAAAAAAAAAAAACTAGCCCAATAAACATAAAAGGCGTGAGTTGGCATTTTGTGTCGTGTAGGTTCTGACGGAGACGCGGCAAGATTTTTACGGAAATAATCTCACGTAGTTCCGACGGGCGAGACCGACTTTGTCTTGTCGTCTGATCTAGGCTTGATCTTGATCTATAAATGATCTCATTTGCCTTTGACCTTATTGTCATTTTTGATTTGAGCATATCATAACTTTTTTTACTGTATATTTTGACCTTATTGTCATTTTCGCCTACATATATAATCTCCCCCCCCCCCCCTCCTTTGATCTACGTTGACAATGCGTACATGAATTGCGCGCAGCTCATTCCGGTCGGCGTTTTGCTTCAGGAGCACATGATCCAGAACGAGGTGGCCATCTTGCGGCGGGTCAAGCATCCCAACATCGTCCTGCTCATCGAGGAGGTGGACACGTACGGCGAACTCTACCTGGTCATGGAGCTGGTCAAGGTCGGTGCAGGTTTATTGGGGGAATTCGGAATCCACTCGGGGTCCCCCGGCGGTGAATTCCAAAGCAGTTTCCCGTGGCCCTGCGACCTTTCGATATAAAAGCGAGACGAGAACCGTCGGTGCATATTTCATGAGGATCGAATGCCGTCCATCTGTTTGACGGTGGGGGGGGGCGACACACGTGGGTGGGAAATCGGCGAACCAGCGGGAGGAGAGCGAGGAATGCCGAGGGTCGCAGATGGCGACGTTGCCACGGTTGTCAGACGGCTGCGTTCGTCTCGCGCCGCTCTGCAAAATCTGGATCCTCGGCCTGGATGGGAGAAAAAAAAAAGACAACTAGATTACAAAATATCCAGAGTACATAGTAGTTTTTTTTTTTTTTTCTATAGAGTCGCGATGCAATATCTACATTTTATCAAGAAAAAGACAGCGTCCAAATTATTTCAACTATCTTAACTTTCTTGAATTTGAATCAAAGAAGCCCAAAAAAATGGCTAAGAGTAGCGCAGCAGTGGATCAAACCAAGTACCGTAATTCCTGGCCTACAGAGCGCACCTGGTTGTAAGCCTCACCCAGTACATTCGTCAAGGAAATACCATTTGGTACATACGTACGCCACAGCTGTGTAAAAGCCGCAAGTGCCCACATTGAAACCCACATTGAAAGACGAGATATTTACAAAGGAAGATGGTACACAGAAAGAGTTTCCAAAGTTTTAATACGTTAGCTTGGATTAACATAGCAACAGTACGGTAGCACGAACAGGGCTGATTTAAAAAAATAAAAAAAAACAGTAGAAAAAAAAAACAGCCACGGCAGCTACACAGTAGCACAGCACTAAGAGGGCCGGTTAAAAAAAAACAAAAAACAAAATCACTGAGACGCTGCATTAACACAGTAGCAACGCGCTAGCGCGGCGCTAACGCGAGCGCGGTGCTGGCAGGGCCAGTTACAAAACACATACTGGTAAAAATCACCGAGACACGGCAGGAACACAGCAGCAACACGCTAGCACAGCGCTAACAGGGCCAGTTTAAAAAAAAAAAAAAACATACCGGTAAAAGTCACTGAGACACGGCAGTAACACAGCAACAACATGCTAGCACAGCACTAACGCTAGCGCAGCGCTAACAGAGCCGGTTAAAAATACATTTATATTACATACTTTCCACCAGTCTCACGTTTACCTTTTCCGCTCGAGTGCCCCCTTGCGGTCGTTAGGGAAAAAAAATGCAGAAATTACGCGCATCACCGCATAAGGCGCAGGGTTGAAAGCGTGTGAAAAAAGTTCTAAACTTAGAGGCCGGAAATTACGGTAAACAAAATCTTTTCACGACGTTTCAGTGGTGGGGCGCAAAATGAGGAGGCAAACAAGAATACATTTAAATATCAAATCCTTAATTAAATAAACTAAAATCTGAAAAAAACAGAGTAACAGAAATTTCTCTCAGTGCAGTCATGAAATAAATTGTCAGCAATTTCTGATCACGTGATCTTATCGGGACAAGTCATCAAAGTTTCGCTTTTAATCATTTTTGTAATACAAATACATTTGTTTTTGTCATGATTTTTGCATCATTTTTAGCCATGTTTTGCCTTTGATCTCAAACAAATCTGGTCTCAAATTTGATCTCGAACCTACCTTTGGATCATATTGTAATTTTAGAATCACCGTTGATCATGATTTAATAATTACCAACGCTTCCCAGTGAGATTGAGTCGGAATTCACAAAGAATCTTCCCGCGGTGTCCACAGGGGGGAGACCTGTTCGACGCCATCACTTCGGCTAACCGCTACACGGAGAAGGACGCCAGCGGCATGCTGTACAACCTGGCCAACGCAATCAAATACCTCCACAGCCTCAACATCGTGCACCGGGACATCAAGCCGGAAAACCTTCTGGTGAGGTCACTTCCTGTCTCAAAGTGACCCACGCGATCGGAAGTCAATGTGTATAGAAAGTATGCAGAAGACTACTTATCGTTCTTAGGTGTACGAGCACGCGGACGGCAGCAAGAGCCTCAAACTGGGAGACTTCGGTTTGGCCACCGTGGTGGACGGACCCCTTTACACCGTCTGTGGCACGCCAACATATGTAGCACCTGAAATCATTGCAGAAACGGGGTAAGGCCCAAGTCTGGGTTGGACTTTTTTCATTCGGTATCATGTTTTGTTTTGTTTTTCTCGAGTTGATTTTGTTTCACTTGATGTTTGGATTTGTAGGTCATTTCATTTGAGTGCTCAATTGATAAAATATTGTTTGTAATTGGAGTTCAATTTTCAGATTTTAATCTACACTATTTGTATTTTTATTTGAGTGATTTTTTTTAAAGTTTAGAATTAAGCTATTTGTTCTATATTATTTTTGTAAAATGATATATATACATGTATTTCTATGACTATATACAGTATATATATATATATATATATATATATAGAGAGAGAGAGAGAGAGAGAGAGAGATAGTTATTAATATATATTTTTTATTTCCATTACATCATGAGTATTTTTCATTATTCTGTTATATTTTTCAGATTTTTATTTTATTGGTATTGAATAAAATTCTGTAATTGATTTTAATTTATAGTTCTATATTTACTTTTGAATTTAATGTTAGTTTTGATTTTATATTTTTTCTTAGAATCCACTTTTGTTCTTTTGATTATATATTATTTATATATTTTAATATTTGTTACCCATCATTTATATTTCAGTTATTATTTGTAGCATTTTACATTTTCCTTGTTTTATTTATCATGATATTTGAATATTTCTTTCATTTATTTTGGGTTTTTATTTTATACGATATTTGGACTTGCAAGTCAACTTGAATCAACCTTTTATTCTATTGATCCTTGTTGAATTATCAAGATGTATTTACATTTATTTTGCTGTATTATTTGCGCATTTTATTATCATTGTCTTGATTTTTACAGTTTGGATTTTGACACATTTTTTCGGATTTGATATGATTTCTGTTTGAATGGATTTTTTGGTACATTTTAATTTTGATTCTTATTATTACTCTTTTATCTGAGGCTGACTGTGTTGCGTTCAGGTACGGCCTGAAAGTGGACATCTGGGCGGCTGGCGTGATCACTTACATCCTTCTGTGTGGTTTTCCGCCTTTCCGAGGGTAAGGAGTCGCCTCTCGGGCACGATAGGACCGCTCCCTCTAGCGGCGGCCGACGTCACTGCGCGTTTTCTTGCAGGAGCAGCGAGGATCAGGAGGTTCTCTTCGACCAGATTCTGATGGGCCAGGTGGAATTTCCTTTGCCGTACTGGGACAACGTGTCGGACACAGCCAAGGTAAAGGCATTTTTTTTTTAAATGAAATTTGATTCTTCTTAGATATTGCTAGAATGTTACTCAGTGTTTGTATGTTTTTTATATTTTTTTTGTCGGGGTGGGGGCTCTCAGGAGCTAATCCGATCCATGCTAGAGGTGGAGGTGGACCAGAGATACACGGCCCTGCAGGTCCTGGAGCATCCATGGGTCACTGTAAGCGCGTTTCCCGTCACCATTTCGTGTCGTAAACGAGCGGTTCTTTGTCGATTGAAGACGTTGTCCTTTCTGGGATGCAGGATGAAGGTCTTTGCGAGAACGACCGGCAGCTGTCGGTGGCGGGAAAGATCAAGAAGCACTTCAACACCGCGCCGAAGGTCGGCGACGACACCGAGGCGCTTATTTGTGTAAGCGGAGACCACGTGCCCCCGCTATTTTGTCCGCCAACAGGAAACGATAAAAACGTCTTGATTTTGTGTGTAGTTGTTGGATGTGTTTTTCTGACTCTGCCGTCTTGTGCGTCTGTGCTCAGTTGGACGGAAGTTTTTCTATGCAGCGATCCGGATCTCTGGACTTCCACCAGCACCCGGCCATGTACTGGATAAGGTAGGCCCGGCCGGGTCCTCCGTCACACATCACACAACCCCCCAAAAAAGTCACTTCAAACCGAACCGAGAGACCTCGTTTGTCTTTTGTGGGTATGGATCGAAGAGTTTTCTCTGGGTCTGTTCTTGGTACTCTGCCAGTCGTTACGCCGCCAAGTGAAAAATTTTATTTTCCATGGCGAGTGATCAAAATTTGCCACATCCAGTGACCAAAACTCAAATTTGTCTCTATTTATCGCCGGCAACCAAGATTGGAATTTGCCAGCAATCGTTCAAAATCTGTAGGCGGAGCTTGTTTTGAAAGACCCCCCTGGCTAAAATTGACCCTGAAAAGGCTCCTTCAGACCAAAAATGGCTGACTTCCTGTCTCTTTTCCAGCACAGTTTCTTGAAATTATTTTGAGGGTCTACTCGTGATCGGCATGTTTACCAAATCTCATGCTGCTTATTCATGGCAGCGCCGAGGGCCGAATTTTTAAGATACACGATCAAGCGCCGACGTTGCGACTTAATTGTTTTGGTGTCATGTGTTATGATTATCTTCTTGCAACAATTTCACAATTTAGCGTTGCCCATTTGTCTAGTTTACAAGGTTCACATTTGATACCGATAGGCTGTTTTTGACCACGTGACTACATCCGGGGCACCGGGCCGGCTTCACTCTACTGATGCAGATGTAGACGCTGCACCGATCCGTCTGTCGCTCTCCCGCTCCATTCTTCCCTCGCTCGTGAACAAGACCCCAAGATTAGATTAGATTATTATTTTCGTTTTTGTTACCGAGAGGGAGCGAGAGAGGTTCGACCGGGCTGAGTCCCAAGCGGATCCTGCACCTCTTTCTGCACTTCCACGGCTACATTTTTAACTCGACTCATGAAACAGCTAGCGGTGTGGTAACCCGTTTTGGCAAACTTATTATGATAAAACAGAAAATACAGATTTGGGAGACATACATTGCATTCACAGCTGCTAGATCGGCTCTGCTAATACGAGACAGCCGCGGTTGTCGCCGTTTGGTTGCTAACTGCTTCTGTTTTCTCGCACTGGTTCTTGATCACAGCTGGCTGTCGAAAGAGAGACGCATTACAACGCTCATTTGAGCAACCGATAACATAGCAGCGCGCCCCCATTCTTACGCCTTTCTGAAATGATTCCTGGTTAGTTACGTGTTTTTATGTGAATTCACCAAACCAAGATTGCGCCTGCGTTTGAAATCAGGTGTGCGATGTCAGACAAAATTTCTTGGACATGAGCCTAACATGGCTGCTTCAACGGGAAATAGCTGACTTCCTGTGTCCCCTCGGACATGGTTTCTTGAGACTTTTTTGTGCGTCTACTCATGTTCGACGTGTCTACTGAAGTTTCGTGTTACTCGGTGAAACTGTCTTGCGGGGCTGAATTTATGAAAATGTGAATTTTCGCCTTCAGGCCTCCCCTGTTGATAAGGAGAGGTCGCTTCTCGGACGAGGACGCCACCCGGATGTGATGCCTTCGCGAACCTGACATGTCCCGCCCGAACGTCGGCCTTCCGCGTCTCCATCTGCTCCGAAGAGGGAGGGAATACCTTCAGAGGAAAATGTACAGCAGGACAAAAAAAAAAAAGAAAAAAAAGCGAGAGAATTCATGGATGTCTTTCCTAGAGGAGTAGTTTATTTTGTTTCCAAGTTGTGTCATCCGTCATTGGCTTTCTGTGATGGAACATCCTTGGCAATATGGACCAATGACCTTCATCTTTTTTTTACACATGCATATATATATATATAGATATAATATTATATTATGTACGTAGTTCCCTTTTTTCACAGAGAGATGTTGTTGTCGATCGATCGGTGGAAGGAAGTCAGAAAATGGAACAAAGACGAACCATTGGTGTTGCCTTCCGGTGATGTCGCGCGCACTGAGACGCTGCGTTCGGTTGCCATTCGTACGTTTGAGTGCCGCTTTTTTTCACTGCTGGTGTGTAGCAAACATGTTTCCGTGATTACCCCCCCTCCCCCGAACTCACTAAAGGCCCCACCCCGAAGCAGACAAAGGTGTAACCTCGCTGATGTCAAACATACAGAACCAGCAGCACTCAAGTGGATTTGTTTTTTTTTTTTTTTTTTTACTTGGCACCTGGAAAAACCTCACTCATCATCTTCATTCTTCACGAGTTCAGCATAACAGACACACCGTAGCGTCTAAATAATGTCTGTTATTGTTCGTATTACAAAATCCGACGTGTTCAGTATTGACTCGCAAAGAAAAGTCAAACGGGGGGGGGGGGGTCATCTGGTCCAGTTGTGGGGTTTTATAGCGCCACCGTCAAACTTCGCCGCCGTGCTCTGTCGAAATGTCTCAAAAGAAAGCGGCAAAACAAAGATGGCAGACTTCCTGTTTATGGTCTGGCATGGCTTAAAGGGGAAATCCAGTGCTTTCCATGAACTGTGTACCCAATAATTCATGAATATGTACCCTATTTTGACAATGTGATGTTAAATCTTCTCTCATTTATTAGTGTTTTGAGAAGATTTTTATCGACAATTACGAATTTTCAGCGGCGGTGGAATTTTCACAAGTCACATACGAAGGGGGGCTTCGACGTCCGGGGAGACCTTTAGCCTAGCTTCGGCGTCCAGGGCTAACGGCCTGCGCCGCCCGGAAGCTCGGCTCGCGGCCCGCCGCCGGAGATCGCCCGTCAGTCTCCGCGCCATTCCCGTCCGAAGAACCATCCGCGGTTGCCGGCCCGGTGCTCCCGGGGGCCTTTGTTTACGAACTTAAATGGCGCGTAGGCCTCCGAGTCTCGTCATTCCGCACGGAGAACCATCCGAATCTTCAACATTATTTACAGCCACAGATTCAAATCTGTATGGAAGTGTTCCTCTGTCTTCCTGATCAACCGATACTGCTATATCTTCGTCAGATGAGGAGAAATATGAGAAATCAGGGCTGGGCGTAATGGTGTCCCATGTAATCGAGCGTTTGGAACGGCACGTAACACGTCCCATCCGCCCACGTAGGTCATGTGACTCGCGAAAATGGCAGCGCCCCTGAAAATTCTTGTCGATAAAAAAATCTTCTCAAAACACGAGAGAGGATTTAACATCACATTGTAAAATTGGATACATATTACGTGACATATTGGATACAGTGTTCATGCAAAGCACTGGATTTCCACTTTAATGAAGATTTTTTTTGCAGGTCAAGCCATGACAAAATTGAATCGTGTACGTGGATCAAATTTGGTAGCACTTGGACAAAGTCTGCACAGCCTTTGAAATGGCAGAAGTGACCTTAAAATGGCCACCGCAAACCAAAATTCCTGAGTCTTTCCCCCGATGACCAGCATGGCTTCCTTGGGACCGATGATCTCTCTCTCTCTCTCTCTCGCAGTCGTCTCTTTCGCCTGACGCGTCAATTGTGTTGACTGCGATCAATACGAACCAATCGACGAACGGCAAGCAACAAGCGGGCACCAAAGTGCTGTGACAGCTGCACTACACCATTACGCCTGTTGCAAAACCAATACATGTACCTCTATTCAACAGTGCTCTATCAACAATAACATGATATTAACAATTATTAAAATGCTTCAAAAAATGTTTAAATTTGTTTGACTATTACAGATTTTTTTTCTAAAAGTACATCTTTTCTCAAGAAGGTCTTGAAATAACACTCCAAACCAGTCTTTCTCCACGAATTGGATTTTTTTCTAAGAAAAAGTTATTTCCACAATAAAAAAATTAAAAATACCCCATTTTGTCCAAAATATAAAACTTTTATGAAGAAAAAGTCATTCTCCAAATTGTTTTTTTTTTAATTGCAAACTCCTACCTTTTCTACAGAGAAATGTATTTTTCTTGAAAAAGTCCATTTTTTTATTACCAAAAATATTTTCTTTAAAAAAATCTCAGTTTCTCCAAAAATATACTAAAGTATCCTATTAATACAGATCTTAAAATTCTTTCCAAAGTGTTTTTCTTGAAAAAAAATCTTGATGTGCAGCTTACCTCAAATAAAACTGGTCTCCCAAAATAAAAACTAAAAAAATTTTTTCACCACCAAAAATATTCTTTAAAAAAAATCGTTTTCTCCAAAAATATACCAAAATATCCTATTAATATTATATATATAAGATACTTTATAGTTTCCACAAAAAAAAAAAATTAAAATACCTCACTTTGTCAAAAAATATAAACTTTTAGGTAGAAAAAGTCATTCTCCAAAATGTTTCATTTTTTAAATGGTAAAATCCTACCTTTTCTACAAAGAAATGTATTTTTCTTGAAAAAGTCAATTTTTTTCACCACTAAAAATATTTTCTTTTAAAAAATCTCGTTTTCTCCAAAAATATACCAAAGTATCCTATTAATATATATATATATAAGTATTGCCAAAGTCTTTTTCTTTAAAAAAAAAAAATCTTGATGTACAGCTTACCTCAAATAAAACTGGTCTCTCAAACTAAAAACGTAAAAAAAAAACCATGAGGGAAAAGAGCATCGGTCTATGTACTGTTCTTACGCCACTAGGGCGGCGCTAGAGAGCATGCCGATGATGTGAGAAAAACAAAAAGCAAGACGAAGAAGAACCGCTGCACAACAGTACGCAACTGTCGCTGTATACTATCAAGTTTATAAACGAGAGCCACCTTTTGCGGGTATTCGTTTATGACTAAAGGTGCGTGGTAGGCTTGCAAACCGCTGCTGACACGGACTGGCTGGAGCTCGACACTAGTTTGCCACCGCTCGGTTGTTGTTAGCTCGTTATTAGCTTCCTTAGCTTGAGACTCTATCGGCAAGATGAGCGACGAAGAAGCGTCGAGCCGCAAAGACTCCTCCAAGGCCATCCTGCTCACCAAGGACGGCCAGCGCTACATCGTGGGCGACAGCCGCTCGGTGGACAGCCGCGACGTGATCACGCTCATCCCCATGGAGGCCACCGCCGCCGCCGACCTCATGGACTTGGACGACGCCGACGAGGAGATTGACGTGCTGGACGCGTCCGACCCGCGCGACAGCGCCGCCAGCCCGGAGGAGCTGAACGACGACGAGGCGTCGGAGGGCGACGGCGCCGCGCCCAAGCAGTGCACCTACGACGGCTGCACCGAGACCACCACGCAGGTGGCCAAGCAGCGCAAGCCCTGGATGTGCAAGAAGCACCGCAACAAGATGTACAAGGACAAGTATAAGAAGAAGAAAAGCGACCAGGCCATGTCCACCAACAAAATGGACGTAAGTGTTTCATTAAAGGTCCACTGTCATGAAATGCACGATTTTTAGTATCTTATTCATGAAAAAACGGCAGCCGGTATGGAACCATGCGTATTTTCACCACAAAACATGATTTTGACGTATATGGCTTTTGGAACTCCCACCATGAAAATCCTCTCGAGAGATTTGTTTTTGACAAAAAGCAGGAAGTGACGTTGAGGCAGTTGCGCGCTCAAGCGGATTTGTTTCTTTCCATTAGTTATACCTGCGGGAAGGTAGCTCGTAGTTCCTTCATGTTAGCCAAAATGCCGGCTCGTTACATTGCTGGCTATTGTTCCCACACTCGGGAGGATGGATTTACCCTTCATAAGTTTCCAAGAGACCCAGTTCGTCATGAAAAATGGATTGCACGTGGGTTCAAATTTACAGGTAGGTGTGCATAGAGGTACTAAAAAAAAATAATCGTTTGGGGCGGACCACGTAAACCGTCTCTCATAACGTAACAAAAGATCCGCGTACGTACGACAGCGTTGCTAAATGTGTCTGTGCACGTCGGACGGCTTCCGTATCGGGCTCGCCGGCGAAGGCTGCCGCGTCGTGCCGCCCGGGCCACGGCGTTGTCATCGCTCGCAACTGAGTACGCTACATACTGTCGGGGAGTCTGTTGTTTGTTTGAAGTGATCCGCATATCATCTAAATATGCCTTCCTCAACTTTGCGCATGGATGAGGCATTCTCCGCTCATATTTAATTTTTCGTATGGACGTTGAAGTGAATCATGAATAATTTTTCATTTCAATATCTATTTTAGAATGTTTACAGGGATGACATCTGACCTTTAAGTACTCCGACATTCTACTGGTTAGCGGGGGGTCACTTTTAAATGGCGGTACCACTCCGTGTGTGTGTGGATGCTGGTTTCATCGCTGTTGTTTGGGTTCAGGACAACTGCGAGGAGCGTCCCGTGTCCGTCAACAAGCAGCGTCTGGGAGGCATGGGGGACCGGCCCGCCAGACCCTCCCTCATCGAGCAGGTGCTCAACCAAAAGAGGCTGGTAAGTCGCACCGGCACCGCGACCGCAATCCAGTCAACAACAACCCCCCCCCCCCCCCGTCACGTTTACACGCTCTGCTGATGTCCGGCAGTCCCTGCTGAGGAGTCCCGAGGTGATCCAGTTCCTGCAGCAGCAGCAGCACGTCCTGGCGGCGCAGAGTCGAAGCCTGGCGCTGCAGCACAACTTCAGCGGATGCTGACCGTCAACCACCGGATTATTTTATTTATTTATAATATTGACGTTTGAAAGGACATCGGTCCAAGATGCCTTTTTGGGCCCTTTTTTTTTTTTTTTTTGACTTGTTGATGATTTTGTTGTCGTTGCTGTCAAGTCGAAGTCTGCTGATATTTGACGTTACACGAACGGAAGAAGAAAAGAAACGTCACGAACCGAGGGAGTAACTTTTTATCACCCGAATATGATCGTAAGTAGCTATACATGCCAGAAGATAGCAGCAGATATGATTGAATATACAGTAAACATATGCATGTGTACTGTTTTAGTATATGCACACATTTATTCGTGTACATGTTTTGTACACTTAAGAATGCAGAGTTTATACATGTATTAATATATATATACTGTTTGGGTGTACACGTCCATTTACTTAGAAAAAAATGTCACGATTGCGATGAGAATTATCATGATAGGATTATGATATTGCTTAAAATAATGTTTGTATAAATATGTATATTTGAGTTTTCTTGTAGAGTGTTCACACTGCATTGGACGTCTTTATCTCCAGTAAATAAATTAGACCTGATCCCACTTTAAACTTGAAAGAAAATTTAATATAAGCACAAACATATGTCAGTATGTTAAAATAATAATATTTAAAGACAAATCGCACACAAATAAGTGCTGCAGCGAAAACAACAGCAAGATGTAGAGAAGCCAAATGAAAGTCTGTCTCACAGTAAACAAGGACCAGAACCTGGAGGCTTGCGGAGGAGCCGTGGGCCCCCCTTCGTGGTGATGCCCCCGGCAGCACCTTCCCGCTTGCTTGCTAGGACACGGAGGAAATGGGGTTGTGAGGGGAACCCATTTGGGTGAGGACCTTGTCCAGCCACTGCAAGGGCCCGTGCAGGTGCACCTCGATCCAGCAGGGAGTGCTGGTCACGTCCTGTCGGTGGTACTCAGCCCCCCAGCCCTAAAACACGGCACAATTGTATAATAGTCAAAGCGTGATTGTTCCATGTGCTCTGCGATTGGCTGGCAACCAGTTCAGGGTGTACCCCGCCTCCTGCCCGTTGACCGCTAGGATAGGCTCCAGCAATCACCGCGACCTTCGTGAGGATAAGCGGCAAAGAAAATGGATGGATGATTGTTATCAAAAAGGTACAAATCTGCGTGGTTCCACCATGCTGGACTCCTGAGCCTTTGACAACAAAAGATGATCAAATCCAGGTAATTAACTTTTGACTCCGCCCCCAGATGCAACTCGGAAAGCAAAGGCTGGCAGCAAAAACTTCTTTATGGAAGAAAATATGTGCCACCAGGATTTGAAATAAAAATGCCACTGGAAATTTTCATGTTGTAAAATTCACGTTGTTATTTCAAAGTGAATTCTTGTCCCCTCGTCACATTAGCGTAGCTTAGTTAGTTTGACCCCGTCGGACTCGACAAAGCTCCGAGGGCACCTCACCTTGACGAAGCTCATGCGGATGGTGCACATCTTGGTGAGTTCGTAGACCACCTCGAAGCCGTGATTGACGGACTGGGCGAGCAGCTGCGCGAAGAGCTGGTTGTTGAAGATCTTCAGGCTGCAGCCGCTGGGGATCTTGCACACGGTGGTGGCGTGGAAGCCGTGCTGGAAGTTGCAGTTGCGGCTCTGCACGAACACGCTGCTGTCGCTCAGGCACTCGGCGTACACCTCGCCGCCCACGTAGTACAAGTGCAAGCCTGCGAGGGCGGGGGTGTCATTCATTTATGGCCACAGATGCATGCACATAAAAAATGTCTTAAGATCAAGAGCTCGCGTGATTAGCCACCATAACAATAAAGTGATTATTTAGTAGGAGTCCAAGAAATTCAAGGATGAGGATTTATTTTTATTTTTTTTCTGGTTGGATTAAGAATCAGTTTTATGCTTTTATTGTTACCATTATTTTTAAATAAGTGTGACATTCAAATTTATTCACGATTCTAATTTTCTAAAATTGTGTGAAATTTCTAAATTAAAAAAATGAGTAATTTGAATAATTAAATTAACCTAATTAATTAATTTAAAAATGTGTGTCCAGTGATAGGGCAGATTTTAACCCGCGGCCCCTGAACTGCGAGGCAGATATGCGAAGCAGTCAATGTTCCACCTGCACTAAGCCATAAAATTATAGCTTCTTAGTTGTGATCCAGGACTTGCTTTATTTTATTATTTGAATATGCTGTGGGTGACTAAAAAGAAAAATGACCTTTGCCGATGTGCCGCCGCGTGTGCTCGATGGTGGAGTTGCGGTTGACGTTGGAGAGCAGGCCGAGGCAGAAGCGGTTTTTGTTGTTGGACGGGTCGGTGAAGCCGTCCACCAGCACGCTGCGCGACGACGCGTGAAACGTTGCGCCCACCCGGTTGTTCAGCTCGTAGTAGGCGATGGAGCACCAGTACTCGGGCTCCTCGTAGCACACCGGACGCAAATCTGAGGGAGGACGGTGAGCGTAACCCGCAAAAAAAAAAATAATAAAAATAATAATTTCATCGTAGCGTCCTTGCCTCTGTGCGGGGCGGAGAAAGTGAGCTTTGTGGTTGCCGTGGAGTTGCCGGGCTTCACGTCCTCCTGCGGGCTGGACTCCATCATGCTGTACGGAGGAGGCGGAGTCTCTGCTGGGAAGGGAAAAAAAACAAAAACAAACTTTTTCATGGCCAAGCATCAGGAAATATGGACATTATGAGCCAATTGTTCCAAGGTTAAAATACTGCATTCAAATTTCAAAAATCCACCCCCCCAAAAAAAAATACAACTGCCTTGTGGACAACTAGTATGCTAACTTTAACAGCCAAGGGAACATCACTCCCTCGACATGTTATTGGGATAGTTAAAGTTATTGTACCTCCATCCATCCACTAGCCGCTTATCCTCACAAGGCCCGCGGAAGTGCCGGAGCCTATCCCAGCTGTCAACAGGCAGGAGGCGGAGTCCACCCTGAACTGGTCGCCAGCCAATCGCAGGGCACATGGAGACAAGCAGCCGGACTCACAGTCACACCTAGGGGCAATTTAGAGTGTCCAACGCACGCGGCCCGACCAGCTCACTCACGGTGCGTTATTGTGAATTCGAACGCACCGCAAAAAAATCACGGAAATATTACGCGCGCGGCACGACCAGCTGACCCACGCCGCGCGTTGTTATCGTGTACAACGCAGCCTCTGTGACGCAGACGTGGGAAATATCAATTTGATTTTCGAACAAATCGCTTCTCGAACCGCCTTCTGGAACGGATTGCGGTGGAGAACAGTAATAGCCTTGATCAATTCTACTGGTTCTTATGGAGAAATATTAACGCGCGAGCTGCTAATCTTGGTAACGGAGGGAACTTCTCCCTTCGTACTGTGAGGTGCTAACGCTACCCGCTAACACATTATTTGAAAAGGTTTTGACTTTTGAGTCCGACTGCAGGATGTTTAGAAAATCCAGTCGGGGGAGCGTCGTACCTGCGATGTGGTAGGGGCTACCCGGCTCGGCGGAGCTGGCGGGAGAGTCGGGGTAGCCCTGCGAGGTTGGCGACCGGCCGTGGGACGACGACGACGGCGACGAGGATGAGAAGGAGGACGAGGACCCCGGGAGCGCCGGGAAGGAGTCCGGGTAGGTGGCGTTCTGCGGCATCAGCGGCTCGTTGTGCAGCGAGGCGTTGCGGAACTTGGCCAGCAGGCTGTGCTGAGGGTTGAACTCGCTGTGACGCGGCACCAGGACGGGCGGCAGCACTAGGGGGGTACCCCGTGTTGGAAAATGACAATTGAGGTCCAGTTCCCATTCCGTAGCAAGCGTAGAAACGCAAAACACTTCCTGTTGAGCCCGGTTGCCTCTTACCTGGCGTTTCCACGCGACGGTAGTGGTAAGGGTTGACGCAGATGTCCTTCTGCTTGGAGCCGAAAGGGAACTCGCAGCAGTCGAGCGCTTTCAGCTCGTGGTGGGACTGCAGGTCGGGCCAGCGCCACACCCGGCAGTAGATGACGTGCGGCAGCCCCTTGCGGTGCGACACCTGCAGCCTCCCGTCCAGGGAGCGGGGGATGGTCACGCACTTGCCTGATAAATTGAGAAACCGTGACGACTGCATGAGGATGAGGGTGCTACGTCATATTTGGACACGTCTTGAGGGACAATTTAAAAATTCTATGAAATTAAAGGTCCACTGTCATGAAATGGATCAGTTTTAGTATGTTATTAATGGAAAAAACGTAATCCGCAAATCAGCGGTGCAAAATGTTTCCATGCGCCACCCCGGCCGAAGCCGCGATCGCCCGACGCGGCGCCACAGGGTTGGCTCGTCGCGGCGCGGAGATGAGGTGGATCGGACCGGGAGGCGCTTTGACCGGGACGTTGTCGTCGTCGTCGCGGCAATGTGACATCGCGGACAGAAGATGCAGCCAATATGGCGACCACTTGGATGTCGAATGAGATTCCCGCAACTTTCCGCATGAACGACACGCTCTCCGCTCATATTAATTTTTATGTATCGACATTCAAATGAATAATGTTCCATGTATTTTTCACGACAATATCTATAGGCATGACACTTGACCTTTAAATCTGCCTTGACAAACAGTGATTACATTTTATGACCTCATCAGAGAATTGTACTTCAATTAGGCTGTCATAAATTAAAAAAAGGCACTTTCCATTTTGACAATTGGTGCATTCTACCAATCATATTACGCATGTCGTTACATGTTCCAATGTCACGGTTTTATTTGTGGGATCATAAATCAGCGAGAAGCCATAAATATATCAACATACTGTATTTCTCATTGAAATTGAGAGTATTGTTCGCCTTGCTGCATGCTGATTTTAATAACATCCAAGTACTTATTTAGGCCGTCATAAATCAACCAGAGGGCGCAAAACTATCAACACGTGCTTTATTACTTGTATCGCCGTTTATTATGGGTTGGCACAAATCTAGCAGCATGTTCCCTTGCTGTTGTCAATGGCCAAACCGTTTCCTAAGTAAATTAATTAATTAATTAATTAATTAATTAATCCGAAGCCATTTGGACAATCTCGCATTGGTTTTCAATATACGGTACGCATCTCGCGAAGCGGCCACTCACTGGGTTGGCCGGGGCAGCTGAGGGCCCGCTCCAGCTCCTCCATGGCTCCCTTCTTCTTCTTGAGCTTCTTCACCAGCGAGTCCACGGCCTTCTCGGCCCACTTCTCCTCCTCGTCGCCCTGCTTCCAGCCCAGCAGGCGCTTCACCGCCGGGCTGGTGAAGGAGAAGAGCGACGTGATGGACGTGGACGAGTTCATTTTCGTGCCCGAGGCTTCCCGGTTAGATGGTGCGAGTCGAGGTTTGCGCCATCTGTCCAGAGTGGGGAGAGGAGTCACACAATGGGTGCTTGCTTTTTGGTGATAAATCTGCCAATGACAATTTTTTTTTTTTTTTAAATGATCAACTTATCATTAGCTATCTGGCACACAAGTGTGGAAAAATAAAAATTAAAAATGTGAAGTTGGCTTTTGATGTGGTGAGGAATGAATGCGCCGAATAAAGCCTTTTTTTCACTTTTGCTATTTTATTTATGTATTGTTTATTTTTCCATTTGTTTGTTTTTATTATATTTTTGGTTTATTGTTCTAGTGTGATTCATGTATGAAATATCATCTGGACTTCTCACTTTCTTATCACTAGCAAGTCTATTATTTTTAATTGGTGACTTATCATTGATTTAACCCTCTCTGGACCAAATAAAAGGTTGACATTTTGTTGTAAAATATGATACTTTCAGATAATGATGCTCTGGACTTAAAATTTTCGATTATATTAAACGTGGCGCAAATTTAGAACCCCTGCCCGGAAAGGGTTAATGTCAAACAAGTGTGAAAGGAGATTGACCAAAAAAAAAAAAAAAAAATTCTATGTGGATTTTGGCGATGACTGCTGGATGCGGTGAAGAAAATGCAAACCTGCAATTATCCATCCATTTTCTTCTATGCTTATCCTCACAAGGGTCGCGGGGAGTGCTGGAGCCTATCTTAGCTGTCAACGGGCAAGAAGCGGGGTACACCCTGAACTGGTCGCCAGCCAATCGCAGGGGCACATAGAGACAAACAGCCGCACTCACAATCACACCTAGGGGCAATTTAAAGTCTCCAATTAATGTTGTGTGTTTTTGGAATGTGGGAGGAAACCGGAGTGCCCGGAGAAAACCCACTCAGCCACGGGGAGAACATGCAAACTCCACACAGCCGGGTCTCGGATTGAACCCGGGACCTGCTGCCAGACCTGCAATTATTAGCAACTTTTTGTCAATTCATGTTAAAAAAAAAATGCAAACCTGCCCCATGCGTGCTGCATGCGATGATGAATATGCTGATTTCTCTTTTTTGCAGAATTAGCAAATTATGGTTGAGTCATTGTTGCAGAAATAAAAAAACAAGGCAACAACTGTTCACTTGTCACAAAACGCTCGCTTGCCTTTTTTTGATGACGCGTGCTGGATTCGGCCGGCGAACGTGCCGACTTCTTTTCTTTGATACGCACTTTATTATCCGAGTGATTCTGTCAAGTCTTGTGCGTCTGTCTGGGGGAGAGAAAGAGAGAGAGAGAGAGAGAGAGAGAGAGAGAGAGAGAGAGAGGAGAGAGAGAGAGAGAGAGAGGTGAGAAGATGCTAGAGATGAAAAGGAAGGAAGGAAGGAAGAAGAAGGTTTTCCAGGCAGCGGGGAGGGGTAGGAGGAGGAGGAAGAGCAAAGTCCTCTTGTGGCGTCTCTCTTTCTCTTGTGAAGACGCCCAGGAGCCGAACTGTCTGGCCAGAACACATGACAGGACAGGAGGGAGGAGGAGGAAGAGTTGTGAGTGTGTGTGTGTGTGTGTGTTTATTTTTCTGTCTCTCCATCATCTGCTCAAAACGATGCCGCATCACACCAGGAGTGAGCAGGTCACCCGCATTATTTCACAATGACATAAAAAAAAAGAAAAAAAATATATATATTTTTTTAATTGTTAATTTATTAAACACACACACACACACACACTCCCACAACTGCTTTATGGAAACCGGCGTCACACAGTCTGCCGGTTTCGATAGTCCAATTAGCTAATGCTTTATCACTCGGACCCCCCCCCCCACACACAAACCCCCCACCCCTCCTCCTTTTCTTCTTCCCCCACGCCCACTCCTAGTTTAAAAAAAGTAAACAAGCAGGCAACACACACGCACAATTGTGTCATTTGTAAACCCTACGCATGACTGACTAGATATTATTCAAACAAATTATGACGTCATTATCTTTATTAAAAGCTTCACCTCGCGTGAGATTCAGTGCAAAAGTCTCCTAGACAATCTAAGCATGTAAACAATTTCTACAACTTTGAACAAATGGAATGTGGACAGCAAATAATAATAATAATAATAACAATAATAATGTCTCACCCACTTTAGTGGTAGCAGTAGTATGAGGTCCACGCAGCGTGTCGCGACTGAAACTTCCAAAGGTGTGCGTCTTGCTCGTGTGTGGGGAGCGCGCGTGCACTGAGTGGAGCATATCCGCTATGGGTGTTTCAAAATAAAAGATATTTACTGCACTGTATTCAGGTGCGGAGTCAAAACGACTAGCCGCTTATTTCTGAAAATGCCAGTGGGAATGTTACCCGATTGTGACGTCATAGTTGGGATAATTTATATAATGAGGACCATCTGCTTCTCTGACAATGGCTGAGCGGAAAGGCTAACCAAAGTTAAAGAATCACATTTGACACACTACTGAAGCACTGGGACTACTTGATTTCTCCATCAGGCATGTGACTTATCTGCCCATCAGCATGAACAGATTTTTTTTTTAAGAAAAAAAAGATTGGATGCCTCAATGGCCACCAAAACTGAAGTCACCATACGCCATCTTGATACTCCCAAAACATCCGCGCCGACCTGGGCAGCGACAGTGATTAACTGCATTAATTGGTAGTTTCGTGGCTGTGAGAAAACATTCCACAGGTAAGTTAGAAAGATTTACTTTGACGCTGTTAAAGTTTGTTTGTAAATTAAAAAAAAAAGAGCTTAATTCACTTGAACAAAGTTTTGTTTATGGTTGTTGTTGTTCACCGTTCACTCTCTGCTTCACCTTTATAGGCCGACGTTTTCTTTGTGAAAAAGCTATGTCAATATTTTCCCAAACTTCATCAGTGGAGAAGCAAAAAAACACATTTTCTGTGAAGTTTTTGATGAATTTCATAATACAGAACTCTGCAAATTGAATTTTTCCAATGCAAGGAAACAAGTTTAAATTATGTCTGAAATAGGACGTCGCAGGGACAACAAATGAACAATGGCTTTAGCATGTTTTCCCATAGCGAGTCCTCAATTCCAAAAATATATCTAACTGATTGACTTAAAATTTCATTTTTTTTCACAAAAAAAAAAAAAATGCAGAGTTTTTTGCTCTGTTATGATGATAGTGCGTCACAGCGTATTTTGGGAAAAGTTAACATGTCACGTTAATCGGGCCCTTAGATTATGTCTTTCCTTTGCACTGAGCCTTTTTTTGGTTTACCAAGTCGAATTAAAAATCCTTCATGTTACCAGAAGTGAAAAAATGTCAACATGTCACATGACCAGTTTTAATTCTACATACCAAACTTTGAGGAAAAACCCCATCATAACCCAACCCGTAAACCAAGTCCTCCACACGTTTTGGGAGTACCAAGATGGCGGCCAATTGGCTTCAACCAATCGACATACCACTCAATCTATATGCGCTATTCAGTTTTTTTTTTTTCTTTTTTAATTTTTAACATCAGTGAGCATGCACAGATTTCTCCATGACATGAAATACTGTATTCTTGTAAAAATATGTCGACCACTGTTGCTCTTTGGGGCATCTTGACACCTGGAACCCGCTTTCAATTGGGAGAAATAATAAAATCAGTTGTATCTTACGCGGGAAAACAGGTACATTCCTTGACTGAGCGTGGTTTTGTTTTGAAGGAAGCAGACGGAAGTGTCTCCGGTGGCGACGTCAGGCGCTTGCCGCAGCAGGTCCGAGGCGGGCAGGCCCACTGGAGCCTGTTTTGGGCTCGCGCAGGCTCCAGCCCGAGCGCCGCAGCAGCCACCGCGGCGTCAGGCTGACTGGAACCGCAGTGCCCGTATTCCAGATCCCTCCGCCGGCTTTCCACCTGACAAACATGTTTTAACGTGTGTAGTTCAAGTCATTGAACGCATCAGTGCATGACGTTATTTTTATTTATTTTTTTAAACCAAATACTCAACTAAATCTATACAAACGAGCATTGACACAGCGACTAACTATGAAATAACATAAACAAAATGGGTTGTATTTTATTTGAAAATTCTTTGGTTACCTTTTGAGTGCGGAGGGATACACGATGCCGCCGCCGCCGCTGGTGCTGTCTGGTCCGGTTGATGACGCAAGCCCGGCTGGCGACGCTCAGTCTGCAAGTTTGACATTTTCGGTTTACAGCAACTGCCGCGAAACATCACCCCGCCGCCGCCGCCGCCAGGAGGAGGGGAAAGCGGCGTGTCCCCCATTGTCTCGCTCAGAGAATTCGTCTGCTGCGGGAGCGGAGTGGCCGGCGTCCGCCACGCCGCCCAGAAAGGCGGCGGTCGGCCGGCTCCGCGTCCCAACGTAGTCCGATCGTTCGCTCGTGAAAGCAAAATATTAGAAACTGCACCAGTATGACGTCTTATAGTTAAACACTACCGTACTGCAAAAATATTGCCATATATTTTGAACATTTTTTCATGTTCAGGCCCAATTTGACCCCGTTTTGACATTTGAGAGCAATAAAAAAAATGCTATCACCCGGACTTTTTTTTTTGGTGATGAATATTCCTAAATGGTTATTTGTATGCATTACCATCAAATTTATAAAGGGTCCTGCAGAAATCTTGAAAATGTGAAACAAAAAAAGAAATGAAATCATGCAATTAGATTGCCACCTGCAAAAATTATTCACTTTTCCCTCAAATATGAAGAATTAACCATCATTTACTCATGTCAGACATACTTTGAACACATTTTGAAAATGATCTGCAATTCTTCATTTGATAAAGACTATTATTGTAAAGATATTTTTGGGGGGCCCAGGTCGAAACTGACTTGGATCTTACAGCGTGTGTACATGGAAATTGAATAGTGTGTAAAGGTTCTCTAAAGACCACCCCCAACAACAACAACAAAAAAAAGTCACTTCCTTCAAAAACGACTGTAAAAAGTGGGATAAAAAAAAGAGCGAGTTTTCCTTTCAGGAGCAGGGTAAACAAACACTATGCTTGGAATGGTCTACCGTAGCACCACCTGGTGGACAAATATATATATGCAGGCCAAATACAGTGAAGCTATTTTACCATAAAGGATTCCATTAGTGCTGCACGGTTCAGGGTGTACCCCGCCTCCTGCCCGATGACAGCTGGGATTGGCTCCAGCATGCACGCGACCCTTGTGAGGATAAGAGGCTCAGAAAATTGGTTGGATTGTATTTTGAGCCCCCCCCCCCGTTATATTTCAACATTTTCTGTGGTACATTTATTTGTGACAAGTATTTTTTTTTGTCTGTACCTTTGCCAATTTTGTCATATTAAAAAAAAAAAAAAAAAAAACATGCCCAAGACGATTCCAAAACATTTAAAAGATGTTCCCTTTTTACCAAAATGCCTTAAAAATGCCACCACCAACAGGGAACGTCTGAAGGGGTAAGAAACAGCGGACACTTCATTAGGCACACCTGCACGATGCCAAATTTGGTAAAAATATTAGAAGCAGATCCAGTCACTGCGCTAGCAAGTCTACACAGTGGAACACGAAAAGTCATGCGCGTAAAATTTGTTACGGGGAGGAAAAAATAGATATTGAAAGATGTCACTTATTTTGTGTAGTCTTGACATTAATTTACGTGTTTATTTCATAAATGTTACCAAAACAAGCCTGCTCCTAAACAATCAGTCCTCACCCAGAAACAGGAAATGCAAGAATCACGTGCTTCTACTTCCTGATACGGCGTATCGCAGCCATTTCTTCATTCAAAGTTAATTTTCACTTTCAGGGACTTTTAGTTTTTGTTACTTTACAATAGATATAAAATGTCTAAACAGCTCTCTTTGAATGCCATGTTTTTTCTGAAATATAGAAAAAAAAGATACCAAGGGAAATCTTTTCTAAAGTTTTCCAAGCATAACAACGCAAATGACTCTTGATTGGGAAAATAAAAACAGACTGCTACTGGTTGCACAAGTGTGCACACCCTCATAAATTAAGATTGAACTAATCCTGTTCCAACATATCACAAAATAGGGGGAACTGGATTTTTTTTCTATCCACTGGAGTTCCTTAAACTAAAAACGGCTCCAATCTGATGTGTTCAGATTTGTGCTTGTTACAGTTGCCTCATTTAAATCTTTTTTTTTTTTTTTTTTAATTAGTAGAACCACTGATTCGTGGACTCCTAGGACACTAGAAGGGTTTTTTTGAGGGCTCGATAAATTGCATTTTGACATAAGTTCCGAAAAACACAACGGTCCTCCAAATGTTCTGGGTTGAAGTTCTCGTGGGCGGGATGTTCAATTCAGCTACCGTATACGGTAGGGGAGAAAAAACTAAATTGTGTGTCGTGTGAGCGGTGTTTTATTGTAATTTAGAAGGATTATAAATGTAGACGTTTCCATACATTTACTGAGGGATGAAAAAACGGGCAGCGTGTAGTGAGTCATTGTAAGTGTATACGTTACAGACACTCAAACACACTGTCGAGCAGTACATAAATAGGATGCAAGGCGGGGCTCAATCACGGTCTCCTCTGCGGAGACGAGCGGCGTCGGTCTCTTCGTCCCCCGACTCGGTCTCTGGGAATGATGCGCAGCTCTGATCCGTGCTTTAGGAACACGTTGCCTGCGAGTACACGCGAGAAAAAACGTCAGGCGGGCGGCACGGTGGATCAGTTGGAAAGCGTTGGGCTCACAGTTCTGAGGTCCCGGGGTTCGGGCCTGTGTGGAGTGTTCTTCGATTTCCTCCCACAATCCAAAAACATGTGACATTCTCCTAATTTCCAGCCTATCATCCATGACTTTTTCCACACGCTTTCAACCCTGCGGTTTATGCTGTGATGCGGCTAATTTGTGCATATTTTCTAACGGCTGCGAGGGGGCACTCGAGCGGAACATGTAAGAGTGAGACCGGTGGAATATATGTGTCGAGGAAGTGACTTTTACCGGTCTGGCCCTGTTAGCGCTGTGCTAGCCTGTTGTTGCTGTGTTACTGGCATGTCTCAGTGATATTTACCGGTAAGTTTTATTTTAATCGGCCCTGTTAGCATTAGCGCTAGCGTAGCTCGGCATTAGCATTACCACTAGCATTAGCGCAGCGCTACCTTTAAACTCTTTCTTTATACAGTCTTTCTTTGGAAAGATCTCCTGTTTCAAAGTAGGTTTCAGTGTGGGCAGTTGAGGTTTTTACACATCTGCGGCGTATGCATGTACCAAATGGTATTTCCTTTACAAATGTACTCTGTGAGGCTTGTAACCAGGTGCGCTCTGTAGGCCGGGAATTACAGTTTATTTGACAAAGGAATGAATAAATATCACAGCTCACCTGCTGTCTGCGCAGGGTTGATCCCAATTCCGTCTGCGAGGAGAAAACGCTGTGTTAATAGCCCGTATGGGAATTAACACAGACACGATGGATAACTTTGCCGTGATGTTAACGGCCAATTAGGTACCCCCGCCCCCCCAAAAAAATACAGAAATAAAAAAAACCAATGCTAATTAGGTAATTTTCACCGTCAACCTGTTACACTCACCTGGCATAACATTATGTACTGTATTTTAATCCAAAATACAGGAATCCAAAAAACGCCACAATGCACACAAGCCGGTTTTATTTCAGCCTTTCATTATTTAATCCCATTAATTAATCCCAATTTTATCCCGTTTCAGAAACTCACCATTAGTGATGATGGCGCTTGTGGCTGACGGCACCTTGAACTGCAAACAAGTTAATAATAACTTAATGTGATGACACACTTATCGATGCAACAGTTCAATTGCTGAGTACTCGAATGCCTCGGCACCCAAGACATCACACGCACACAAATCATAGCTAAGCACATAAATGCAAAAAACATAACAATAAAAACAAAAAACATGCACATGCAAAAATACACAGCTTCACACTCCTTCAACCAACCCAAACACAAAAAAAAGCACACATAACACACATCCTACACACAAAATAAACACACAAATATTTCATTTCCCATTTATATTGGTTCCCTTCCTTCTCTTATTAAAAAAGCAAATTACATTATTCAAAGCACTTTTTTCCCCCATTCAGGAATTTGTTCTCTTCCTCCTGACACCAAACATGCTTGGAAAAAGAACATGGGCTTGGAAGCACAAACCCCAGGTCAAAAAGTTTCCAAAATGGAGCTAAATCACTGGTTTTCGCAACATATAATGCGCACCGTGTTTTTGGCAACTTGGGTTTTCAGGAGCCTCCTTTGTATATGCAAACAGTGTGAAAAGGATTGCGCTCATGTTGCACGTTTCTTACTCGGAAGTTGAAGAGTTCAGGCACAGACAGCAAAACGCCGTACATACAGTATTGTATACGGGTTTAAAAGATCGATGGATTCCAGCAAAGGTTAACGTGTCGCCGAGCACACTTACGCGTTCACGCACCGTCAACCCATCACGATGTGGGATTTATTCCTGATTGAGAACAGATCCAGCAATGAAGTATTTGTATGCGTCCAGACTTTTCTACGCTTTCAAACTCTTCCGTGTAAATCTCGACAACTTACTCACCAGATCCATGTGGAGATCCAGTTGTCCCAGACAAGCGGAAGCGAATGAACAGCCCAATTTCTTATCGGCAAAAACATCGACTTCGGCATTACATATGGGTCATCTATGCCAAGTGTCTCTCATTTTTCCCACATACCTTCGTTTATTATCACCTTCTAAATGTTTAACAGTATCAGACAAAACTCTGGATGTCGTGCTTGTTGGCTATAAGACGTATTTTCGTGTCGTCTCCAACCGACTTAGCATTGAACAACGCTCCGTTTGACCGGCAATATGGCGAGTCACGAGATTTTAATGACGTAGGTGCATGAGCTCTATTGGAAACACGTTCCGGGTCACGTGCCAACAAAAGCCACGCCGCCCTTTATTCACAATACGTAACCCTTTGCTGCTCGTTTTGTGCTTCTTTGAATGAAATGAAACATTTTGACGAGATGGCCAAATCAATCTTGGGTCTCATCACATTGGCAGCTGGAGAATTCTACCCGTTTTAAGGATAAACAAGCTGGATATAGAGGGGATGGTAAAACTGAAGAGGATTGCTTGTCGGCAAAACAATGCGTTGCCTGCCGGTGAAACCTTGACTGAAAAAGCAGCAGCTTTATTCAAAAAAGGTAAAAGTGGAGCAGGATATGAGAATTTGATTGAATATCAACATAACAAAAGTCAAGCGTTGTCGGGCTGAAGATGCGGACACATACAAACGACAAGAGAGGGATCTAACGATCATGTACAGTGTGAAGATGAGGAAAAAGGTTGCCAAGAAACATTCCACAGCATGTCTTTGAGTATATCCCCTCCGGCAATCCTTTTAAGGATAAGCGGCTCAGAAAATGGATGGATGTACAAAGTAGATTATTTGCACTAATTTGATACAAACCATTTTTATTTGCTTTTCGACAAAAGAACTCGATGGATTAAGTTGTGTTGCGTTGTCTTACCTCCTCTGCCGCAAATTTCAAAACTGCGGTGAACGGCGTGCTCTCTGGGACACTTAATCTGTATTGAGGGGTAAAAAAAAAAAAAAAACAAAAACAAAGTTTAAACATATTACTCTTATGCTTTTTAAAAACATATGGACATTTTTTTAAAAATAATTGTATTTGAAGGAATGTTGGTTTTTATTGTTTGTAAACAAATGCCACACGCTGTGTTGTGCGGGCACACAGCATGTTAACTTGCACGTAAATACAAAAGTATCTGTACCTCTACTCAAGTACGGAGTACTTCTACCATCTCTGGCATATGCTAGTATTAAAAACGGAGCTATCAGTCTATATTTTGACATGGCGCTCAAATAAATTCAAACATATCACATCCTTAGACAAAATACAAGGAAAAATGCGGACAGAACCGTAAAGAAAATAAGTTAAAAGATATTTAGGATCGATTGTAACCGCTGAGCTGTCAGTGTACCGTACTCACACTTTAAACGGGAGCCGGGGGTCCGACGTCAGCGTGATTTTAAATGTTACTTTAGACCTGCACAAGCGAGCAATAATAGCATACTTATTGCCTCAGTTTCAGACAGGTATTCTGGTGAAATATTTAGACAAAATATCAAAGGTAAAGGAGTGAAAACTTACATTATTAAGGCGAGGCAACTCGGCTTGCGAGCTGTTTACTCACACCCGGAAGTGAGAAAGGACCTCTATGTACACGTCATCGATGGACTTCTATAATTTGGCAGATAACTATGCAGTTTAGCTGTGTTAGAGGCAAGTAAACAAATTTAATGTAACTTAAAAAATACTTAAATGTTAGGTAGCGCAAATACCAAGAAAAACTTGGTTCATTATCTTATTTTAATCAGGCACTTTTTTGGCCTGCTAACATTTTTCTAAACAGTAACAGCATAGACATGAACAATGGATTGGCCACTGATCTAAAAAAAAAAAAAAAAAAAGACTGAATAGCGCATACAGATTGAGCGGTGTGTCGATTGGTTGAAGCCAGTTGGCCGCCATCTTGGTACTCTCAAAACGTGTGG